>NW_026453794.1:0-58069 GCF_943734755.1 Anopheles moucheti | reverse complement strand
CAAAGTTCGTTTTGGATGGACAAAGTTAGTTGAAATAGACAGTTTTTGCATGAAAACTCATTCCTGGTGGAACTTCATAGCAAAGTACAAAGTTCGTTTTGGATGGATCAATTTAGTTGAAATAGACAGTTTTTGCATGAAAACACATTCCTGGTGGAACTTCATAGCAAAGTACAAAGTTCGTTTTGGATGGATCAATTTAGTTGAAATAGACAGTTCTTGCATGAAAACTCATTCCTGGTAGAACTTCATAGCAAAGTACAAAGTTCGTTTTGGATGGACGAATTAAGTTGAAATAGACAGTTTTTGCATGAAAACTCATTCCTGGTGGAACTTCATAGCAAAGAACAAAGTTCGTTTTGGATGGATCAATTTAGTTGAAATAGACAGTTTTTGCATGAAAACTCATTCCTGGTGGAACTTCATAGCAAAGTACAAAGTTCGTTTTGGATGGACAAAGTTAGTTGAAATAGACAGTTTTTGCATGAAAACTCATTCCTGGTGGAACTTCATAGCAAAGTACAAAGTTCGAATCGGATGGACAAAGTTAGTTGAAATAGACAGTTCTTGCATGAAAACTCATTCCTAGTAGAACTTCATAGCAAAGTACAAAGTTCGTTTTGGATGGATCAATTTAGTTGAAATAGACAGTTTTTGCATGAAAACTCATTCCTGGTGGAACTTCATAGCAAAGAACAAAGTTCGTATCGGATGCACCAATTTAGTTGAAATAGACAGTTTTTGCATGAAAACTCATTCCTGGTGGAACTTCATAGCAAAGTACAAAGTTCGTTTTGGATGGACAAAGTTAGTTGAAATAGACAGTTCTTGCATGAAAACTCATTCCTGGTGGAACTTCATAGCAAAGTACAAAGTTCGTTTTGGATGCACCAATTTAGTTGAAATAGACAGTTTTTGCATGAAAACTCATTCCTGGTGGAACTTCATAGCAAAGAACAAAGTTCGTATCGGATGCACCAATTTAGTTGAAATAGACAGTTTTTGCATGAAAACTCATTCCTGGTGGAACTTCATAGCAAAGTACAAAGTTCGTTTTGGATGGACAAAGTTAGTTGAAATAGACAGTTCTTGCATGAAAACTCATTCCTGGTAGAACTTCATAGCAAAGTACAAAGTTCGTTTAGGATGGATCAATTTAGTTGAAATAGACAGTTTTTGCATGAAAACTCATTCCTGGTGGAACTTCATAGCAAAGAACAAAGTTCGTATCGGATGCACCAATTTAGTTGAAATAGACAGTTTTTGCATGAAAACTCATTCCTGGTGGAACTTCATAGCAAAGAACAAAGTTCGTTTTGGATGGATCAATTTAGTTGAAATAGACAGTTTTTGCATGAAAACTCATTCCTGGTGGAACTTCATAGCAAAGTACAAAGTTCGTTTTGGATGGATCAATTTAGTTGAAATAGACAGTTTTTGCATGAAAACTCATTCCTGGTGGAACTTCATAGCAAAGTACAAAGTTCGTTTTGGATGGACAAAATTAGTTGAAATAGACAGTTTTTGCATGAAAACTCATTCCTGGCGGAACTTCATAGCAAAGTACAAAGTTCGTATCGGATGGACGAATTAAGTTGAAATAGACAGTTTTTGCATGAAAACTCATTTCTGGTGGAACTTCATAACAAAGAACAAAGTTCGTTTTGGATGGATCAATTTAGTTGAAATAGACAGTTTTTGCATGAAAACTCATTCCTGGTGGAACTTCATAGCAAAGAACAAAGTTCGTATCGGATGCACCAATTTAGTTGAAATAGACAGTTTTTGCATGAAAACTCATTCCTGGTGGAACTTCATAGCAAAGAACAAAGTTCGTTTTGGATGGATCAATTTAGTTGAAATAGACAGTTTTTGCATGAAAACTCATTCCTGGTGGAACTTCATAGCAAAGTACAAAGTTCGTTTTGGATGGATCAATTTAGTTGAAATAGACAGTTTTTGCATGAAAACTCATTCCTGGTGGAACTTCATAGCAAAGTACAAAGTTCGTTTTGGATGGACAAAATTAGTTGAAATAGACAGTTTTTGCATGAAAACTCATTCCTGGCGGAACTTCATAGCAAAGTACAAAGTTCGTATCGGATGGACGAATTAAGTTGAAATAGACAGTTTTTGCATGAAAACTCATTTCTGGTGGAACTTCATAACAAAGAACAAAGTTCGTTTTGGATGGATCAATTTAGTTGAAATAGACAGTTTTTGCATGAAAACTCATTCCTGGTGGAACTTCATAGCAAAGTACAAAGTTCGTTTTGGATGGATCAATTTAGTTGAAATAGACAGTTTTTGCATGAAAACTCATTCCTGGTGGAACTTCATAGCAAAGTACAAAGTTCGTTTTGGATGGATCAATTTAGTTGAAATAGACAGTTTTTGCATGAAAACTCATTCCTGGTGGAACTTCATAGCAAAGTACAAAGTTCGTTTTGGATGGACAAAATTAGTTGAAATAGACAGTTTTTGCATGAAAACTCATTCCTGGTGGAACTTCATAGCAAAGTACAAAGTTCGTTTTGGATGGACAAAGTTAGTTGAAATAGACAGTTTTTGCATGAAAACTCATTCCTGGTGGAACTTTATAGCAAAGTACAAAGTTCGTTTTGGATGGATCAATTTAGTTGAAATAGACAGTTTTTGCATGAAAACTCATTCCTGGTGGAACTTCATAGCAAAGTACAAAGTTCGTTTTGGATGGACAAAGTTAGTTGAAATAGACAGTTCGTGCATGAAAACTCATTCCTGGTAGAACTTCATAGCAAAGTACAAAGTTCGTTTTGGATGGATCAATTTAGTTGAAATAGACAGTTTTTGCATGAAAACTCAATCCTGGTGGAACTTCATAGCAAAGAACAAAGTTCGTTTTGGATGGATCAATTTAGTTGAAATAGACAGTTTTTGCATGAAAACTCATTCGTGGTGGAACTTCATAGCAAAGTACAAAGTTCGTTTTGGATGGATCAATTAAGTTGAAATAGACAGTTTTTGCATGAAAACTCATTCCTGGTGGAACTTCATAGCAAAGTACAAAGTTCGTTTTGGATGGACAAAGTTAGTTGAAATAGACAGTTTTTGCATAAAAACTCATTCCTGGTGGAACTTCATAGCAAAGTACAAAGTTCGTTTTGGATGGATCAATTTAGTTGAAATAGACAGTTTTTGCATAAAAACTCATTCCTGGTGGAACTTCATAGCAAAGTACAAAGTTCGTTTTGGATGGACAAAGTTAGTTGAAATAGACAGTTTTTGCATGAAAACTCATTCCTGGTGGAACTTCATAGCAAAGTACAAAGTTCGTTTTGGATGGACAAAGTTAGTTGAAATAGACAGTTTTTGCATGAAAACTCATTCCTGGTGGAACTTCATAGCAAAGTACAAAGTTCGTTTTGGATGGATCAATTTAGTTGAAATAGACAGTTTTTGCATGAAAACACATTCCTGGTGGAACTTCATAGCAAAGTACAAAGTTCGTTTTGGATGGATCAATTTAGTTGAAATAGACAGTTCTTGCATGAAAACTCATTCCTGGTAGAACTTCATAGCAAAGTACAAAGTTCGTTTTGGATGGACGAATTAAGTTGAAATAGACAGTTTTTGCATGAAAACTCATTCCTGGTGGAACTTCATAGCAAAGAACAAAGTTCGTTTTGGATGGATCAATTTAGTTGAAATAGACAGTTTTTGCATGAAAACTCATTCCTGGTGGAACTTCATAGCAAAGTACAAAGTTCGTTTTGGATGGACAAAGTTAGTTGAAATAGACAGTTTTTGCATGAAAACTCATTCCTGGTGGAACTTCATAGCAAAGTACAAAGTTCGAATCGGATGGACAAAGTTAGTTGAAATAGACAGTTCTTGCATGAAAACTCATTCCTGGTAGAACTTCATAGCAAAGTACAAAGTTCGTTTTGGATGGATCAATTTAGTTGAAATAGACAGTTTTTGCATGAAAACTCATTCCTGGTGGAACTTCATAGCAAAGAACAAAGTTCGTATCGGATGCACCAATTTAGTTGAAATAGACAGTTTTTGCATGAAAACTCATTCCTGGTGGAACTTCATAGCAAAGTACAAAGTTCGTTTTGGATGGACAAAGTTAGTTGAAATAGACAGTTTTTGCATGAAAACTCATTCCTGGTGGAACTTCATAGCAAAGTACAAAGTTCGTTTTGGATGCACCAATTTAGTTGAAATAGACAGTTTTTGCATGAAAACTCATTCCTGGTGGAACTTCATAGCAAAGAACAAAGTTCGTATCGGATGCACCAATTTAGTTGAAATAGACAGTTTTTGCATGAAAACTCATTCCTGGTGGAACTTCATAGCAAAGTACAAAGTTCGTTTTGGATGGACAAAGTTAGTTGAAATAGACAGTTCTTGCATGAAAACTCATTCCTGGTAGAACTTCATAGCAAAGTACAAAGTTCGTTTAGGATGGATCAATTTAGTTGAAATAGACAGTTTTTGCATGAAAACTCATTCCTGGTGGAACTTCATAGCAAAGAACAAAGTTCGTATCGGATGCACCAATTTAGTTGAAATAGACAGTTTTTGCATGAAAACTCATTCCTGGTGGAACTTCATAGCAAAGTACAAAGTTCGTTTTGGATGGACAAAGTTAGTTGAAATAGACAGTTTTTGCATGAAAACTCATTCCTGGTGGAACTTCATAGCAAAGTACAAAGTTCGTTTTGGATGGACAAAGTTAGTTGAAATAGACAGTTCTTGCATGAAAACTCATTCCTGGTAGAACTTCATAGCAAAGTACAAAGTTCGTTTTGGATGGATCAATTTAGTTGAAATAGACAGTTTTTGCATGTAAACTCATTCCTGGTGGAACTTCATAGCAAAGAACAAAGTTCGTATCGGATGCACCAATTTAGTTGAAATAGACAGTTTTTGCATGAAAACTCATTCCTGGTGGAACTTCATAGCAAAGAACAAAGTTCGTATCGGATGCACCAATTTAGTTGAAATAGACAGTTCTTGCATGAAAACTCATTCCTGGTAGAACTTCATAGCAAAGTACAAAGTTCGTTTTGGATGGACAAAGTTAGTTGAAATAGACAGTTTTTGCATGAAAACTCATTCCTGGTGGAACTTCATAGCAAAGTACAAAGTTCGTTTTGGATGGATCAATTTAGTTGAAATAGACAGTTTTTGCATGAAAACTCATTCCTGGTGGAACTTCATAGCAAAGTACAAAGTTCGTTTTGGATGGATCAATTTAGTTGAAATAGACAGTTTTTGCATGTAAACTCATTCCTGGTGGAACTTCATAGCAAAGTACAAAGTTCGTTTTGGATGCACCAATTTAGTTGAAATAGACAGTTTTTGCATGAAAACTCATTCCTGGTGGAACTTCATAGCAAAGAACAAAGTTCGTATCGGATGCACCAATTTAGTTGAAATAGACAGTTTTTGCATGAAAACTCATTCCTGGTGGAACTTCATAGCAAAGTACAAAGTTCGTTTTGGATGGACAAAGTTAGTTGAAATAGACAGTTCTTGCATGAAAACTCATTCCTGGTAGAACTTCATAGCAAAGTACAAAGTTCGTTTTGGATGGATCAATTTAGTTGAAATAGACAGTTTTTGCATGAAAACTCATTCCTGGTGGAACTTCATAGCAAAGAACAAAGTTCGTATCGGATGCACCAATTTAGTTGAAATAGACAGTTTTTGCATGAAAACTCATTCCTGGTGGAACTTCATAGCAAAGTACAAAGTTCGTTTTGGATGGACAAAGTTAGTTGAAATAGACAGTTTTTGCATGAAAACTCATTCCTGGTGGAACTTCATAGCAAAGTACAAAGTTCGTTTTGGATGGACAAAGTTAGTTGAAATAGACAGTTCTTGCATGAAAACTCATTCCTGGTAGAACTTCATAGCAAAGTACAAAGTTCGTTTTGGATGGATCAATTTAGTTGAAATAGACAGTTTTTGCATGTAAACTCATTCCTGGTGGAACTTCATAGCAAAGAACAAAGTTCGTATCGGATGCACCAATTTAGTTGAAATAGACAGTTTTTGCATGAAAACTCATTCCTGGTGGAACTTCATAGCAAAGAACAAAGTTCGTATCGGATGCACCAATTTAGTTGAAATAGACAGTTCTTGCATGAAAACTCATTCCTGGTAGAACTTCATAGCAAAGTACAAAGTTCGTTTTGGATGGACAAAGTTAGTTGAAATAGACAGTTTTTGCATGAAAACTCATTCCTGGTGGAACTTCATAGCAAAGTACAAAGTTCGTTTTGGATGGATCAATTTAGTTGAAATAGACAGTTTTTGCATGAAAACTCATTCCTGGTGGAACTTCATAGCAAAGTACAAAGTTCGTTTTGGATGGATCAATTTAGTTGAAATAGACAGTTTTTGCATGTAAACTCATTCCTGGTGGAACTTCATAGCAAAGAACAAAGTTCGTATCGGATGCACCAATTTAGTTGAAATAGACAGTTTATGCATGGTAACACACTCCTGTTAGAACTACATAGCAAAGTACAAAGTTCGTATCGGATGCACCAATTTAGTTGAAATAGACAGTTCTTGCATGAAAACTCATTCCTGGTGGAACTTCATAGCAAAGTACAAAGTTCGTTTTGGATGGATCAATTTAGTTAAAATAGACAGTTTTTGCATGAAAACTCATTCCTGGTGGAACTTCATAGCAAAGTACAAAGTTCGTTTTGGATGGACAAAGTTAGTTGAAATAGACAGTTTTTGCATAAAAACTCATTCCTGGTGGAACTTCATAGCAAAGTACAAAGTTCGTTTTGGATGGATCAATTTAGTTGAAATAGACAGTTTTTGCATGAAAACTCATTCCTGGTGGAACTTCATAGCAAAGTACAAAGTTCGTTTTGGATGGACAAAGTTAGTTGAAATAGACAGTTTTTGCATGAAAACTCATTCCTGGTGGAACTTCATAGCAAAGTACAAAGTTCGTTTTGGATGGACGAATTAAGTTGAAATAGACAGTTTTTGTATGAAAACTCATTCCTGGTGGAACTTCATAGCAAAGTACAAAGTTCGAATCAGATGGACGAATTAAGTTGAAATAGACAGTTTTTGCATGAAAACTCATTCCTGGTGGAACTTCATAGCAAAGTACAAAGTTCGAATCAGATGGACGAATTAAGTTGAAATAGACAGTTTTTGCATGAAAACTCATTCCTGGTAGAACTTCATAGCAAAGTACAAAGTTCGTTTTAGATGGACAAAGTTAGTTGAAATAGACAGTTTTTGCATGAAAACTCATTCCTGGTGGAACTTCATAGCAAAGTACAAAGTTCGTTTTGGATGGATCAATTTAGTTGAAATAGACAGTTTTTGCATGAAAACTCATTCCTGGTGGAACTTCATAGCAAAGTACAAAGTTCGTTTTAGATGGACAAAGTTAGTTGAAATAGACAGTTTTTGTATGAAAACTCATTCCTAGTGGAACTTCATAGCAAAGTACAAAGTTCGTATCGGATGGATCAATTTAGTTGAAATAGACAGTTCTTGCATGAAAACTCATTCCTGGTAGAACTTCATAGCAAAGTACAAAGTTCGTATCGGATGGACGAATTAAGTTGAAATAGACAGTTTTTGTATGAAAACTCATTCCTGGTGGAACTTCATAGCAAAGTACAAAGTTCGAATCAGATGGACGAATTAAGTTGAAATAGACAGTTTTTGCATGAAAACTCATTCCTGGTGGAACTTCATAGCAAAGTACAAAGTTCGTTTTAGATGGACAAAGTTAGTTGAAATAGACAGTTTTTGCATAAAAACTCATTCCTGGTAGAACTTCATAGCAAAGTACAAAGTTCGTTTTGGATGGACGAATTAAGTTGAAATAGACAGTTTTTGCATAAAAACTCATTCCTGGTGGAACTTCATAGCAAAGTACAAAGTTCGTTTTGGATGGACAAAATTAGTTGAAATAGACAGTTTTTGTATGAAAACTCATTCCTGGTGGAACTTCATAGCAAAGTACAAAGTTCGAATCAGATGGATGAATTAAGTTGAAATAGACAGTTTTTGCATGAAAACTCATTCCTGGTGGAACTTCATAGCAAAGTACAAAGTTCGTTTTAGATGGACAAAGTTAGTTGAAATAGACAGTTTTTGCATGAAAACTCATTCCTGGTGGAACTTCATAGCAAAGTACAAAGTTCGTTTTGGATGGACAAAGTTAGTTGAAATAGACAGTTTTTGCATAAAAACTCATTCCTGGTGGAACTTCATAGCAAAGTACAAAGTTCGTTTTGGATGGATCAATTTAGTTGAAATAGACAGTTTTTGCATGAAAACTCATTCCTGGTGGAACTTCATAGCAAAGTACAAAGTTCGTTTTGGATGGACGAATTAAGTTGAAATAGACAGTTTTTGTATGAAAACTCATTCCTGGTGGAACTTCATAGCAAAGTACAAAGTTCGAATCAGATGGACGAATTAAGTTGAAATAGACAGTTTTTGCATGAAAACTCATTCCTGGTGGAACTTCATAGCAAAGTACAAAGTTCGTTTTAGATGGACAAAGTTAGTTGAAATAGACAGTTTTTGCATAAAAACTCATTCCTGGTAGAACTTCATAGCAAAGTACAAAGTTCGTTTTGGATGGACGAATTAAGTTGAAATAGACAGTTTTTGCATAAAAACTCATTCCTGGTGGAACTTCATAGCAAAGTACAAAGTTCGTTTTGGATGGACAAAATTAGTTGAAATAGACAGTTTTTGTATGAAAACTCATTCCTGGTGGAACTTCATAGCAAAGTACAAAGTTCGAATCAGATGGATGAATTAAGTTGAAATAGACAGTTTTTGCATGAAAACTCATTCCTGGTGGAACTTCATAGCAAAGTACAAAGTTCGTTTTAGATGGACAAAGTTAGTTGAAATAGACAGTTTTTGCATAAAAACTCATTCCTGGTAGAACTTCATAGCAAAGTACAAAGTTCGAATCAGATGGACGAATTAAGTTGAAATAGACAGTTTTTGCATAAAAACTCATTCCTGGTGGAACTTCATAGCAAAGTACAAAGTTCGTTTTGGATGGATCAATTTAGTTGAAATAGACAGTTTTTGCATGAAAACTCATTCCTGGTAGAACTTCATAGCAAAGTACAAAGTTCGTTTTAGATGGACAAAGTTAGTTGAAATAGACAGTTTTTGTATGAAAACTCATTCCTGGTGGAACTTCATAGCAAAGTACAAAGTTCGTTTTGGATGGACGAATTAAGTTGAAATAGACAGTTTTTGTATGAAAACTCATTCCTGGTGGAACTTCATAGCAAAGTACAAAGTTCGAATCAGATGGATGAATTAAGTTGAAATAGACAGTTTTTGCATGAAAACTCATTCCTGGTGGAACTTCATAGCAAAGTACAAAGTTCGTTTTAGATGGACAAAGTTAGTTGAAATAGACAGTTTTTGCATAAAAACTCATTCCTGGTGGAACTTCATAGCAAAGTACAAAGTTCGTTTTGGATGGACGAATTAAGTTGAAATAGACAGTTTTTGCATAAAAACTCATTCCTGGTGGAACTTCATAGCAAAGTACAAAGTTCGTTTTGGATGGACGAATTAAGTTGAAATAGACAGTTTTTGTATGAAAACTCATTCCTGGTGGAACTTCATAGCAAAGTACAAAGTTCGTTTTGGATGGACGAATTAAGTTGAAATAGACAGTTTTTGTATGAAAACTCATTCCTGGTGGAACTTCATAGCAAAGTACAAAGTTCGTTTTGGATGGACGAATTAAGTTGAAATAGACAGTTTTTGCATGAAAACTCATTCCTGGTGGAACTTCATAGCAAAGTACAAAGTTCGTTTTAGATGGACAAAGTTAGTTGAAATAGACAGTTTTTGCATAAAAACTCATTCCTGGTGGAACTTCATAGCAAAGTACAAAGTTCGTTTTGGATGGATCAATTTAGTTGAAATAGACAGTTTTTGTATGAAAACTCATTCCTGGTGGAACTTCATAGCAAAGTACAAAGTTCGTTTTGGATGGACGAATTAAGTTGAAATAGACAGTTTTTGCATGAAAACTCATTCCTGGTGGAACTTCATAGCAAAGTACAAAGTTCGTTTTGGATGGACAAAGTTAGTTGAAATAGACAGTTTTTGCATAAAAACTCATTCCTGGTGGAACTTCATAGCAAAGTACAAAGTTCGTTTTGGATGGATCAATTTAGTTGAAATAGACAGTTTTTGTATGAAAACTCATTCCTGGTGGAACTTCATAGCAAAGTACAAAGTTCGTTTTGGATGGACAAAGTTAGTTGAAATAGACAGTTTTTGCATAAAAACTCATTCCTGGTGGAACTTCATAGCAAAGTACAAAGTTCGTTTTGGATGGACGAATTAAGTTGAAATAGACAGTTTTTGCATGAAAACTCATTCCTGGTGGAACTTCATAGCAAAGTACAAAGTTCGTTTTGGATGGACAAAGTTAGTTGAAATAGACAGTTTTTGCATAAAAACTCATTCCTGGTGGAACTTCATAGCAAAGTACAAAGTTCGTTTTGGATGGATCAATTTAGTTGAAATAGACAGTTTTTGTATGAAAACTCATTCCTGGTGGAACTTCATAGCAAAGTACAAAGTTCGTTTTGGATGGACAAAGTTAGTTGAAATAGACAGTTTTTGCATAAAAACTCATTCCTGGTGGAACTTCATAGCAAAGTACAAAGTTCGTTTTGAATGGACGAATTAAGTTGAAATAGACAGTTTTTGCATGAAAACTCATTCCTGGTGGAACTTCATAGCAAAGTACAAAGTTCGTTTTAGATGGACAAAGTTAGTTGAAATAGACAGTTTTTGCATGAAAACTCATTCCTGGTGGAACTTCATAGCAAAGTACAAAGTTCGTTTTGGATGGATCAATTTAGTTGAAATAGACAGTTTTTGTATGAAAACTCATTCCTGGTGGAACTTCATAGCAAAGTACAAAGTTCGAATCAGATGGATGAATTAAGTTGAAATAGACAGTTTTTGCATGAAAACTCATTCCTGGTGGAACTTCATAGCAAAGTACAAAGTTCGTTTTAGATGGACAAAGTTAGTTGAAATAGACAGTTTTTGCATAAAAACTCATTCCTGGTGGAACTTCATAGCAAAGTACAAAGTTCGTTTTGGATGGACGAATTAAGTTGAAATAGACAGTTTTTGCATAAAAACTCATTCCTGGTGGAACTTCATAGCAAAGTACAAAGTTCGTTTTGGATGGACGAATTAAGTTGAAATAGACAGTTTTTGTATGAAAACTCATTCCTGGTGGAACTTCATAGCAAAGTACAAAGTTCGTTTTGGATGGACGAATTAAGTTGAAATAGACAGTTTTTGTATGAAAACTCATTCCTGGTGGAACTTCATAGCAAAGTACAAAGTTCGTTTTGGATGGACGAATTAAGTTGAAATAGACAGTTTTTGCATGAAAACTCATTCCTGGTGGAACTTCATAGCAAAGTACAAAGTTCGTTTTAGATGGACAAAGTTAGTTGAAATAGACAGTTTTTGCATAAAAACTCATTCCTGGTGGAACTTCATAGCAAAGTACAAAGTTCGTTTTGGATGGATCAATTTAGTTGAAATAGACAGTTTTTGTATGAAAACTCATTCCTGGTGGAACTTCATAGCAAAGTACAAAGTTCGTTTTGGATGGACGAATTAAGTTGAAATAGACAGTTTTTGCATGAAAACTCATTCCTGGTGGAACTTCATAGCAAAGTACAAAGTTCGTTTTGGATGGACAAAGTTAGTTGAAATAGACAGTTTTTGCATAAAAACTCATTCCTGGTGGAACTTCATAGCAAAGTACAAAGTTCGTTTTGGATGGATCAATTTAGTTGAAATAGACAGTTTTTGTATGAAAACTCATTCCTGGTGGAACTTCATAGCAAAGTACAAAGTTCGTTTTGGATGGACAAAGTTAGTTGAAATAGACAGTTTTTGCATGAAAACTCATTCCTGGTGGAACTTCATAGCAAAGTACAAAGTTCGTTTTGGATGGACAAAGTTAGTTGAAATAGACAGTTTTTGCATAAAAACTCATTCCTGGTGGAACTTCATAGCAAAGTACAAAGTTCGTTTTGAATGGACGAATTAAGTTGAAATAGACAGTTTTTGCATGAAAACTCATTCCTGGTGGAACTTCATAGCAAAGTACAAAGTTCGTTTTAGATGGACAAAGTTAGTTGAAATAGACAGTTTTTGCATGAAAACTCATTCCTGGTGGAACTTCATAGCAAAGTACAAAGTTCGTTTTGGATGGATCAATTTAGTTGAAATAGACAGTTTTTGTATGAAAACTCATTCCTGGTGGAACTTCATAGCAAAGTACAAAGTTCGTTTTGGATGGACAAAGTTAGTTGAAATAGACAGTTTTTGCATAAAAACTCATTCCTGGTGGAACTTCATAGCAAAGTACAAAGTTCGTTTTGGATGGATCAATTTAGTTGAAATAGACAGTTTTTGTATGAAAACTCATTCCTGGTGGAACTTCATAGCAAAGTACAAAGTTCGTTTTGGATGGACAAAGTTAGTTGAAATAGACAGTTTTTGCATAAAAACTCATTCCTGGTGGAACTTCATAGCAAAGTACAAAGTTCGTTTTGAATGGACGAATTAAGTTGAAATAGACAGTTTTTGCATGAAAACTCATTCCTGGTGGAACTTCATAGCAAAGTACAAAGTTCGTTTTGGATGGATCAATTTAGTTGAAATAGACAGTTTTTGTATGAAAACTCATTCCTGGTGGAACTTCATAGCAAAGTACAAAGTTCGTTTTGGATGGACAAAGTTAGTTGAAATAGACAGTTTTTGCATAAAAACTCATTCCTGGTGGAACTTCATAGCAAAGTACAAAGTTCGTTTTGGATGGATCAATTTAGTTGAAATAGACAATTTTTGTATGAAAACTCATTCCTGGTGGAACTTCATAGCAAAGTACAAAGTTCGTTTGGGATGGACAAAGTTAGTTGAAATAGACAGTTTTTGCATAAAAACTCATTCCTGGTGGAACTTCATAGCAAAGTACAAAGTTCGTTTTGGATGGACGAATTAAGTTGAAATAGACAGTTTTTGTATAAAAACTCATTCCTGGTGGAACTTCATAGCAAAGTACAAAGTTCGAATCAGATGGACGAATTAAGTTGAAATAGACAGTTTTTGCATGAAAACTCATTCCTGGTGGAACTTCATAGCAAAGTACAAAGTTCGTTTTAGATGGACAAAGTTAGTTGAAATAGACAGTTTTTGCATGAAAACTCATTCCTGGTGGAACTTCATAGCAAAGTACAAAGTTCGTTTTGGATGGATCAATTTAGTTGAAATAGACAGTTTTTGTATGAAAACTCATTCCTGGTGGAACTTCATAGCAAAGTACAAAGTTCGAATCAGATGGACGAATTAAGTTGAAACAGACAGTTTTTGCATGAAAACTCATTCCTGGTGGAACTTCATAGCAAAGTACAAAGTTCGTTTTGGATAGACAAAGTTAGTTGAAATAGACAGTTTTTGCATGAAAACTCATTCCTGGTGGAACTTCATAGCAAAGTACAAAGTTCGTTTTAGATGGACAAAGTTAGTTGAAATAGACAGTTTTTGCATAAAAACTCATTCCTGGTGGAACTTCATAGCAAAGTACAAAGTTCGTTTTGGATGGATCAATTTAGTTGAAATAGACAGTTTTTGTATAAAAACTCATTCCTGGTGGAACTTCATAGCAAAGTACAAAGTTCGAATCAGATGGACGAATTAAGTTGAAATAGACAGTTTTTGCATGAAAACTCATTCCTGGTGGAACTTCATAGCAAAGTACAAAGTTCGTTTTGGATGGACAAAGTTAGTTGAAATAGACAGTTCTTGCATAAAAACTCATTCCTGGTGGAACTTCATAGCAAAGTACAAAGTTCGTTTTGGATGGACAAAGTTAGTTGAAATAGACAGTTTTTGCATGAAAACTCATTCCTGGTGGAACTTCATAGCAAAGTACAAAGTTCGTTTTGGATGGACAAAGTTAGTTGAAATAGACAGTTTTTGCATAAAAACTCATTCCTGGTGGAACTTCATAGCAAAGTACAAAGTTCGTTTTGGATGGATCAATTTAGTTGAAATAGACAGTTTTTGCATGAAAACTCATTCCTGGTAGAACTTCATAGCAAAGTACAAAGTTCGTTTTAGATGGACAAAGTTAGTTGAAATAGACAGTTTTTGCATGAAAACTCATTCCTGGTGGAACTTCATAGCAAAGTACAAAGTTCGTTTTGGATGGACAAAGTTAGTTGAAAAAGACAGTTTTTGCATGAAAACTCATTCCTGGTGGAACTTCATAGCAAAGAACAAAGTTCGTTTTGGATGGATCAATTTAGTTGAAATAGACAGTTTTTGCATGAAAACTCATTCCTGGTGGAACTTCATAGCAAAGAACAAAGTTCGTTTTGGATGGACAAAGTTAGTTGAAATAGACAGTTTTTGCATGAAAACTCATTCCTGGTGGAACTTCATAGCAAAGTACAAAGTTCGTTTTGGATGGATCAATTTAGTTGAAATAGACAGTTTTTGCATGAAAACTCATTCCTGGTGGAACTTCATAGCAAAGAACAAAGTTCGTTTTGGATGGACAAAGTTAGTTGAAATAGACAGTTTTTGCATAAAAACTCATTCCTGGTGGAACTTCATAGCAAAGTACAAAGTTCGTTTTGGATGGATCAATTTAGTTGAAATAGACAGTTTTTGCATGAAAACTCATTCCTGGTGGAACTTCATAGCAAAGAACAAAGTTCGTTTTGGATGGACAAAGTTAGTTGAAATAGACAGTTTTTGCATGAAAACTCATTCCTGGTGGAACTTCATAGCAAAGTACAAAGTTCGTTTTGGATGGACAAAGTTAGTTGAAATAGACAGTTTTTGCATAAAAACTCATTCCTGGTGGAACTTCATAGCAAAGTACAAAGTTCGTTTTGGATGGATCAATTTAGTTGAAATAGACAGTTTTTGCATGAAAACTCATTCCTGGTGGAACTTCATAGCAAAGAACAAAGTTCGTTTTGGATGGACAAAGTTAGTTGAAATAGACAGTTTTTGCATGAAAACTCATTCCTGGTGGAACTTCATAGCAAAGTACAAAGTTCGTTTTGGATGGACAAAGTTAGTTGAAATAGACAGTTTTTGCATAAAAACTCATTCCTGGTGGAACTTCATAGCAAAGTACAAAGTTCGTTTTGGATGGACAAAGTTAGTTGAAATAGACAGTTTTTGCATAAAAACTCATTCCTGGTGGAACTTCATAGCAAAGTACAAAGTTCGTTTTGGATGGATCAATTTAGTTGAAATAGACAGTTCTTGCATGAAAACTCATTCCTGGTAGAACTTCATAGCAAAGTACAAAGTTCGTTTTAGATGGACAAAGTTAGTTGAAATAGACAGTTTTTGCATGAAAACTCATTCCTGGTGGAACTTCATAACAAAGTACAAAGTTCGTTTTGGATGGACAAAGTTAGTTGAAATAGACAGTTTTTGCATAAAAACTCATTCCTGGTGGAACTTCATAGCAAAGTACAAAGTTCGTTTTGGATGGATCAATTTAGTTGAAATAGACAGTTTTTGCATGAAAACTCATTCCTGGTGGAACTTCATAGCAAAGAACAAAGTTCGTTTTGGATGGACAAAGTTAGTTGAAATAGACAGTTTTTGCATAAAAACTCATTCCTGGTGGAACTTCATAGCAAAGTACAAAGTTCGTTTTGGATGGATCAATTTAGTTGAAATAGACAGTTTTTGCATGAAAACTCATTCCTGGTGGAACTTCATAGCAAAGAACAAAGTTCGTTTTGGATGGACAAAGTTAGTTGAAATAGACAGTTTTTGCATGAAAACTCATTCCTGGTGGAACTTCATAGCAAAGTACAAAGTTCGTTTTGGATGGATCAATTTAGTTGAAATAGACAGTTTTTGCATGAAAACTCATTCCTGGTGGAACTTCATAGCAAAGAACAAAGTTCGTTTTGGATGGACAAAGTTAGTTGAAATAGACAGTTTTTGCATAAAAACTCATTCCTGGTGGAACTTCATAGCAAAGTACAAAGTTCGTTTTGGATGGATCAATTTAGTTGAAATAGACAGTTTTTGCATGAAAACTCATTCCTGGTGGAACTTCATAGCAAAGAACAAAGTTCGTTTTGGATGGACAAAGTTAGTTGAAATAGACAGTTTTTGCATGAAAACTCATTCCTGGTGGAACTTCATAGCAAAGTACAAAGTTCGTTTTGGATGGACAAAGTTAGTTGAAATAGACAGTTTTTGCATAAAAACTCATTCCTGGTGGAACTTCATAGCAAAGTACAAAGTTCGTTTTGGATGGATCAATTTAGTTGAAATAGACAGTTTTTGCATGAAAACTCATTCCTGGTGGAACTTCATAGCAAAGAACAAAGTTCGTTTTGGATGGACAAAGTTAGTTGAAATAGACAGTTTTTGCATGAAAACTCATTCCTGGTGGAACTTCATAGCAAAGTACAAAGTTCGTTTTGGATGGACAAAGTTAGTTGAAATAGACAGTTTTTGCATAAAAACTCATTCCTGGTGGAACTTCATAGCAAAGTACAAAGTTCGTTTTGGATGGACAAAGTTAGTTGAAATAGACAGTTTTTGCATAAAAACTCATTCCTGGTGGAACTTCATAGCAAAGTACAAAGTTCGTTTTGGATGGATCAATTTAGTTGAAATAGACAGTTCTTGCATGAAAACTCATTCCTGGTAGAACTTCATAGCAAAGTACAAAGTTCGTTTTAGATGGACAAAGTTAGTTGAAATAGACAGTTTTTGCATGAAAACTCATTCCTGGTGGAACTTCATAGCAAAGTACAAAGTTCGTTTTGGATGGACAAAGTTAGTTGAAATAGACAGTTTTTGCATAAAAACTCATTCCTGGTGGAACTTCATAGCAAAGTACAAAGTTCGTTTTGGATGGATCAATTTAGTTGAAATAGACAGTTTTTGCATGAAAACTCATTCCTGATGGAACTTCATAGCAAAGTACAAAGTTCGTTTTGGATGGACAAAGTTAGTTGAAATAGACAGTTTTTGCATAAAAACTCATTCCTGGTGGAACTTCATAGCAAAGTACAAAGTTCGTTTTGGATGGACAAAGTTAGTTGAAATAGACAGTTTTTGCATGAAAACTCATTCCTGGTGGAACTTCATAGCAAAGTACAAAGTTCGTTTTGGATGGACAAAGTTAGTTGAAATAGACAGTTTTTGCATGAAAACTCATTCCTGGTGGAACTTCATAGCAAAGTACAAAGTTCGTTTTGGATGGATGAATTTAGTTGAAATAGACAGTTTTTGCATAAAAACTCATTCCTGGTGGAACTTCATAGCCAAGTACAAAGTTCGTTTTGGATGGATCAATTTAGTTGAAATAGACAGTTTTTGCATGAAAACTCATTCCTGGTGGAACTTCATAGCAAAGTACAAAGTTCGTTTTGGATGGACAAAGTTAGTTGAAATAGACAGTTTTTGCATGAAAACTCATTCCTGGTGGAACTTCATAGCAAAGTACAAAGTTCGTTTTGGATGGATCAATTTAGTTGAAATAGACAGTGTTGCAACGCAACGATCTTTCCAGTTTCTGTTTCGCCGTGGACGCGTTTCCTAACACCAATTTTTACAGGTTTCTAGCAATTTTATTTTCTATTTCAAACTTCTTTCGCGGAGCACTGGTTTTGGGCAGGTGGTACGGCTTCGCTGGTATAATTCGGGTGCGTGGGAGCGAGTGGTGCGAGTGGTGGTGCTGGTGTTAAAAAATTACACGTCTTATCACTTGCGCGTTTCGGTTGTGAATAACTCTAAATCGATGGCGCACACGCGATGGCCGTTATCGTCCCTTTTCGCGCCTCGATCTCGATCCCTTTATGGCATCGTCCCTTCGGTAACGGCTTCTGTCACCCGTCACCGAGCTGTCACCGTCATTGCGTCAGGTGACGAAAACAAAAAACAAATCATGCGTTAAACTGCAAGTGCCGACTTCACCGTTGTCTACAACAGACAGTTTTTGCATGAAAACTCATTCCTGGTGGAACTTCATAGCAAAGTACAAAGTTCGTTTTGGATGGATCAATTTAGTTGAAATAGACAGTTTTTGCATGAAAACTCATTCCTGGTGGAACTTGATAGCAAAGTACAAAGTTCGTTTTGGATGGATGAATTTAGTTGAAATAGACAGTTTTTGCATGAAAACTCATTGCTGGTGGAACTTCATAGCAAAGTACAAAGTTCGTTTTGGATGGACAAAGTTAGTTGAAATAGACAGTTTTTGCATGAAAACTCATTCCTGGTGGAACTTCATAGCAAAGTACAAAGTTCGTTTTGGATGGACAAAGTTAGTTGAAATAGACAGTTTTTGCATAAAAACTCATTCCTGGTGGAACTTCATAGCAAAGTACAAAGTTCGTTTTGGATGGATGAATTTAGTTGAAATAGACAGTTTTTGCATGAAAACTCATTCCTGGTGGAACTTCATAGCAAAGTACAAAGTTCGTTTTGGATGGATGAATTTAGTTGAAATAGACAGTTTTTGCATGAAAACTCATTGCTGGTGGAACTTCATAGCAAAGTACAAAGTTCGTTTTGGATGGACAAAGTTAGTTGAAATAGACAGTTTTTGCATGAAAACTCATTCCTGGTGGAACTTCATAGCAAAGTACAAAGTTCGTTTTGGATGGATCAATTTAGTTGAAATAGACAGTTTTTGCATGAAAACTCATTCCTGGTGGAACTTCATAGCAAAGTACAAAGTTCGTTTTGGATGGATGAATTTAGTTGAAATAGACAGTTTTTGCATGAAAACTCATTCCTGGTAGAACTTCATAGCAAAGTACAAAGTTCGTTTTGGATGGATGAATTTAGTTGAAATAGACAGTTTTTGCATGAAAACTCATTCCTGGTGGAACTTCATAGCAAAGAACAAAGTTCGTTTTGGATGGATCAATTTAGTTGAAATAGACAGTTTTTGCATGAAAACTCATTCCTGGTGGAACTTCATAGCAAAGTACAAAGTTCGTTTTGGATGGATCAATTTAGTTGAAATAGACAGTTTTTGCATGAAAACTCATTCCTGGTGGAACTTCATAGCAAAGTACAAAGTTCGTTTTGGATGGATCAATTTAGTTGAAATAGACAGTTTTTGCATGAAAACTCATTCCTGGTGGAACTTCATAGCAAAGTACAAAGTTCGTTTTGGATGGACAAAGTTAGTTGAAATAGACAGTTTTTGCATAAAAACTCATTCCTGGTGGAACTTCATAGCAAAGTACAAAGTTCGTTTTGGATGGATCAATTTAGTTGAAATAGACAGTTTTTGCATGAAAACTCATTCCTGGTGGAACTTCATAGCAAAGTACAAAGTTCGTTTTGGATGGATGAATTTAGTTGAAATAGACAGTTTTTGCATGAAAACTCATTCCTGGTAGAACTTCATAGCAAAGTACAAAGTTCGTTTTAGATGGACAAAGTTAGTTGAAATAGACAGTTTTTGCACGAAAACTCATTCCTGGTGGAACTTCATAGCAAAGTACAAAGTTCGTTTTGGATGGACAAAGTTAGTTGAAATAGACAGTTTTTGCATAAAAACTCATTCCCGGTGGAACTTCATAGCAAAGTACAAAGTTCGTTTTGGATGGATCAGTTTAGTTTAAATAGACAGTTCTTGCATGAAAACTCATTCCTGGTAGAACTTCATAGCAAAGTACAAAGTTCGTTTTGGATGGACAAAGTTAGTTGAAATAGACAGTTCTTGCATGAAAACTCATTCCTGGTGGAACCTCATAGCAAAGTACAAAGTTCGTTTTGGATGGACAAAGTTAGTTGAAATAGACAGTTTTTGCATAAAAACTCATTCCTGGTGGAACTTCATAGCAAAGTACAAAGTTCGTTTTGGATGGACAAAGTTAGTTGAAATAGACAGTTTTTGCATGAAAACTCATTCCTGGTGGAACTTCATAGCAAAGTACAAAGTTCGTTTTGGATGGACAAAGTTAGTTGAAATAGACAGTTTTTGCATAAAAACTCATTCCTGGTGGAACTTCATAGCAAAGTACAAAGTTCGTTTTGGATGGATCAATTTAGTTGAAATAGACAGTTTTTGCATGAAAACTCATTCCTGGTAGATCTTCATAGCAAAGTACAAAGTTCGTTTTAGATGGACAAAGTTAGTTGAAATAGACAGTTTTTGCATGAAAACTCATTCCTGGTGGAACTTCATAGCAAAGTACAAAGTTCGTTTTGGATGGACAAAGTTAGTTGAAATAGACAGTTTTTGCATGAAAACTCATTCCTGGTGGAACTTCATAGCAAAGAACAAAGTTCGTTTTGGATGGATCAATTTAGTTGAAATAGACAGTTTTTGCATGAAAACTCATTCCTGGTGGAACTTCATAGCAAAGAACAAAGTTCGTTTTGGATGGACAAAGTTAGTTGAAATAGACAGTTTTTGCATGAAAACTCATTCCTGGTGGAACTTCATAGCAAAGTACAAAGTTCGTTTTGGATGGATCAATTTAGTTGAAATAGACAGTTTTTGCATGAAAACTCATTCCTGGTGGAACTTCATAGCAAAGAACAAAGTTCGTTTTGGTTGGACAAAGTTAGTTGAAATAGACAGTTTTTGCATAAAAACTCATTCCTGGTGGAACTTCCATAGCAAAGTACAAAGTTCGTTTTGGATGGACAAAGTTAGTTGACATAGACAGTTTTTGCATAAAAACTCATTCCTGGTGGAACTTCATAGCAAAGTACAAAGTTCGTTTTGGATGGATCAATTTAGTTGAAATAGACAGTTTTTGCATGAAAACTCATTCCTGGTGGAACTTCATAGCAAAGTACAAAGTTCGTTTTGGATGGACAAAGTTAGTTGAAATAGACAGTTTTTGCATAAAAACTCATTCCTGGTGGAACTTCATAGCAAAGTACAAAGTTCGTTTTGGATGGACAAAGTTAGTTGAAATAGACAGTTTTTGCATAAAAACTCATTCCTGGTGGAACTTCATAGCAAAGTACAAAGTTCGTTTTGGATGGACAAAGTTAGTTGAAATAGACAGTTTTTGCATGAAAACTCATTCCTGGTGGAACTTCATAGCAAAGTACAAAGTTCGTTTTGGATGGACAAAGTTAGTTGAAATAGACAGTTTTTGCATAAAAACTCATTCCTGGTGGAACTTCATAGCAAAGTACAAAGTTCGTTTTGGATGGATCAATTTAGTTGAAATAGACAGTTCTTGCATGAAAACTCATTCCTGGTAGAACTTCATAGCAAAGTACAAAGTTCGTTTTAGATGGACAAAGTTAGTTGAAATAGACAGTTTTTGCATGAAAACTCATTCCTGGTGGAACTTCATAGCAAAGTACAAAGTTCGTTTTGGATGGACAAAGTTAGTTGACATAGACAGTTTTTGCATAAAAACTCATTCCTGGTGGAACTTCATAGCAAAGTACAAAGTTCGTTTTGGATGGATCAATTTAGTTGAAATAGACAGTTTTTGCATGAAAACTCATTCCTGATGGAACTTCATAGCAAAGTACAAAGTTCGTTTTGGATGGACAAAGTTAGTTGAAATAGACAGTTTTTGCATAAAAACTCATTCCTGGTGGAACTTCATAGCAAAGTACAAAGTTCGTTTTGGATGGACAAAGTTAGTTGAAATAGACAGTTTTTGCATGAAAACTCATTCCTGGTGGAACTTCATAGCAAAGTACAAAGTTCGTTTTGGATGGATGAATTTAGTTGAAATAGACAGTTTTTGCATGAAAACTCATTCCTGGTGGAACTTCATAGCCAAGTACAAAGTTCGTTTTGGATGGATCAATTTAGTTGAAATAGACAGTTTTTGCATGAAAACTCATTCCTGGTGGAACTTCATAGCAAAGTACAAAGTTCGTTTTGGATGGACAAAGTTAGTTGAAATAGACAGTTTTTGCATGAAAACTCATTCCTGGTAGAACTTCATAGCAAAGTACAAAGTTCGTTTTGGATGGACAAAGTTAGTTGAAATAGACAGTTTTTGCATGAAAACTCATTGCTGGTGGAACTTCATAGCAAAGTACAAAGTTCGTTTTGGATGGACAAAGTTAGTTGAAATAGACAGTTTTTGCATGAAAACTCATTCCTGGTGGAACTTCATAGCAAAGTACAAAGTTCGTTTTGGATGGATCAATTTAGTTGAAATAGACAGTTTTTGCATGAAAACTCATTCCTGGTGGAACTTCATAGCAAAGTACAAAGTTCGTTTTGGATGGATGAATTTAGTTGAAATAGACAGTTTTTGCATGAAAACTCATTCCTGGTAGAACTTCATAGCAAAGTACAAAGTTCGTTTTGGATGGATGAATTTAGTTGAAATAGACAGTTTTTGCATGAAAACTCATTCCTGGTGGAACTTCATAGCAAAGAACAAAGTTCGTTTTGGATGGATCAATTTAGTTGAAATAGACAGTTTTTGCATGAAAACTCATTCCTGGTGGAACTTCATAGCAAAGTACAAAGTTCGTTTTGGATGGATCAATTTAGTTGAAATAGACAGTTTTTGCATGAAAACTCATTCCTGGTGGAACTTCATAGCAAAGTACAAAGTTCGTTTTGGATGGATCAATTTAGTTGAAATAGACAGTTTTTGCATGAAAACTCATTCCTGGTGGAACTTCATAGCAAAGTACAAAGTTCGTTTTGGATGGACAAAGTTAGTTGAAATAGACAGTTTTTGCATGAAAACTCATTCCTGGTGGAACTTCATAGCAAAGTACAAAGTTCGTTTTGGATGGATCAATTTAGTTGAAATAGACAGTTTTTGCATGAAAACTCATTCCTGGTGGAACTTCATAGCAAAGTACAAAGTTCGTTTTGGATGGATGAATTTAGTTGAAATAGACAGTTTTTGCATGAAAACTCATTCCTGGTAGAACTTCATAGCAAAGTACAAAGTTCGTTTTAGATGGACAAAGTTAGTTGAAATAGACAGTTTTTGCATGAAAACTCATTCCTGGTGGAACTTCATAGCAAAGTACAAAGTTCGTTTTGGATGGACAAAGTTAGTTGAAATAGACAGTTTTTGCATAAAAACTCATTCCCGGTGGAACTTCATAGCAAAGTACAAAGTTCGTTTTGGATGGATCAGTTTAGTTTAAATAGACAGTTCTTGCATGAAAACTCATTCCTGGTAGAACTTCATAGCAAAGTACAAAGTTCGTTTCGGATGGACGAATTAAGTTGAAATAGACAGTTTTTGCATGAAAACTCATTCCTGGTGGAACTTCATAGCAAAGAACAAAGTTCGTTTTGGATGGATCAATTTAGTTGAAATAGACAGTTTTTGCATGAAAACTCATTCCTGGTGGAACTTCATAGCAAAGTACAAAGTTCGTTTTGGATGGATCAATTTAGTTGAAATAGACAGTTTTTGCATGAAAACTCATTCCTGGTGGAACTTCATAGCAAAGTACAAAGTTCGTTTTGGATGGATGAATTTAGTTGAAATAGACAGTTTTTGCATGAAAACTCATTCCTGGTGGAACTTCATAGCAAAGTACAAAGTTCGTTTTAGATGGACAAAGTTAGTTGAAATAGACAGTTTTTGCATGAAAACTCATTCCTGGTGGAACTTCATAGCAAAGTACAAAGTTCGTTTTGGATGGACAAAGTTAGTTGAAATAGACAGTTTTTGCATAAAAACTCATTCCTGGTGGAACTTCATAGCAAAGTACAAAGTTCGTTTTGGATGGATCAATTTAGTTGAAATAGACAGTTTTTGTATGAAAACTCATTCCTGGTGGAACTTCATAGCAAAGTACAAAGTTCGTTTTGGATGGACAAAGTTAGTTGAAATAGACAGTTTTTGCATGAAAACTCATTCCTGGTGGAACTTCATAGCAAAGTACAAAGTTCGTTTTGGATGGACGAATTAAGTTGAAATAGACAGTTTTTGTATGAAAACTCATTCCTGGTGGAACTTCATAGCAAAGTACAAAGTTCGTTTTAGATGGACAAAGTTAGTTGAAATAGACAGTTTTTGCATGAAAACTCATTCCTGGTGGAACTTCATAGCAAAGTACAAAGTTCGTTTTGGATGGACAAAGTTAGTTGAAATAGACAGTTTTTGCATGAAAACTCATTCCTGGTGGAACTTCATAGCAAAGTACAAAGTTCGTTTTGGATGGATGAATTTAGTTGAAATAGACAGTTTTTGCATGAAAACTCATTCCTGGTGGAACTTCATAGCCAAGTACAAAGTTCGAATCAGATGGACGAATTAAGTTGAAATAGACAGTTTTTGCATGAAAACTCATTCCTGGTGGAACTTCATAGCAAAGTACAAAGTTCGTTTTAGATGGACAAAGTTAGTTGAAATAGACAGTTTTTGCATGAAAACTCATTCCTGGTGGAACTTCATAGCCAAGTACAAAGTTCGAATCAGATGGACGAATTAAGTTGAAATAGACAGTTTTTGCATGAAAACTCATTCCTGGTGGAACTTCATAGCAAAGTACAAAGTTCGTTTTAGATGGACAAAGTTAGTTGAAATAGACAGTTTTTGCATGAAAACTCATTCCTGGTGGAACTTCATAGCAAAGTACAAAGTTCGTTTTGGATGGACAAAGTTAGTTGAAATAGACAGTTTTTGCATGAAAACTCATTCCTGGTGGAACTTCATAGCCAAGTACAAAGTTCGTTTTGGATGGATCAATTTAGTTGAAATAGACAGTTTTTGCATGAAAACTCATTCCTGGTGGAACTTCATAGCAAAGTACAAAGTTCGTTTTGGATGGACAAAGTTAGTTGAAATAGACAGTTTTTGCATGAAAACTCATTCCTGGTGGAACTTCATAGCAAAGTACAAAGTTCGTTTTGGATGGATCAATTTAGTTGAAATAGACAGTGTTGCAACGCAACGATCTTTCCAGTTTCTGTTTCGCCGTGGACGCGTTTCCTAACACCAATTTTTACAGGTTTCTAGCAATTTTATTTTCTATTTCAAACTTCTTTCGCGGAGCACTGGTTTTGGGCAGGTGGTACGGCTTCGCTGGTATAATTCGGGTGCGTGGGAGCGAGTGGTGCGAGTGGTGGTGCTGGTGTTAAAAAATTACACGTCTTATCACTTGCGCGTTTCGGTTGTGAATAACTCTAAATCGATGGCGCACACGCGATGGCCGTTATCGTCCCTTTTCGCGCCTCGATCTCGATCCCTTTATGGCATCGTCCCTTCGGTAACGGCTTCTGTCACCCGTCACCGAGCTGTCACCGTCATTGCGTCAGGTGACGAAAACAAAAAACAAATCATGCGTTAAACTGCAAGTGCCGACTTCACCGTTGTCTACAACATTCTCCCGCCCGGTACTTTGCTCGTATGAGCAATTTATCCTACTTGAAGTCGGTGATCTGTTCTGTTTAATATTCGGCCAGCCCTCTTTATCGCCTTATCGGTAGATGGTAAGCTTGGCTGTGTCGTTCCTGTTGGCGTTTTACTTCCGCACATCCAACACCGCTATCTTTGTTGCAGGTCGCTCGATTATTCCGCTAGCCGTCTGCACCGTTGCTCGTCTCACCTGGCCGTCGTTGGCTCTGACGACTGCCACCACTCTCCCTTTAGGCCAGCAATTTCTGGGCATATTGTTGTCTGCAATCAAAACGATTTCACCTTCCTCTATAGGGCGAGCAGGGTGAAACCACTTAGTTCTACGTGTCAACGTCGGAAGATACTCAGCTACCCATTTTCGCCAAAAAAGATCTGCGTAGCGCTGCGACGCTTTCCATGAAGATTTTATGGCCCCTGCTGTATCATCAAGTGGGGCAGGCGGCTTGCTGCCGTTTGAGCTACCCAAAAGTAGTTGGTTGGGCGTTATCGGTGGTGCGAAATCATCGTCCAAAGGTACGTAGGTCAGAGGTCTTGAGTTAATGACCATGTCTATTTCGGCTATCGTAGATTGCAGCACTTCGTCGTTAGGCGTACGCGGCAGTTCGAACTGGCTTAAAACTTTTTTCACCGACTGAACGAGGCGTTCCCAGCACCCTCCAAAATGCGGAGCCGCTGGCGGATTGAAGCTCCACTTCAACTCAGGACTAGTAAATTCGACGATGATCTTATTCTCATCCACGTTCATCCGGGCTTCCTTCAACTCTCTCGATGAACCTACAAAGTTTGTCCCACGATCGCTGATGATTTCGCGCGGCACTCCTCGTCTAGCGATAAAACGGCGGATCGCTAGGATGCAGGAAGAAGTTGTCAGTGAGTGCGCGATTTCAAGGTGCACTGCTCGTGTTGTCAAACAAGTGAAAATCACTCCCCAACGTTTCTCCACGCGACGTCCAACTACTACGTTCATTGGGCCGAAGTAGTCTATTCCGGTATATGTAAACGCACGCTGATCCATGGCCGTTCTTTGTTGAGGAATGCTTCCCATCAACGGCGGTTCGGGAGCAGCTTCTCGATTGCGACAATGTTGACATGTTTTCCGGACGCGCTTATATTCTGTCAACAAGCGCGGTATATGATATTTGGCTCTTAGTTCGTTAACGACGGTCTGATGGTTACAATGTCGGTAACGTGCGTGGTAGTGCAGTATAAGCAAGTCAGTTCCTGTGTGTCGTCTCGGTAGGATAACTGGCTTGCGCAGCGATTCGTTTACCACAGGGCAGTTTTCAAAACGACTACTTATTCTCAGCACGCCATAGTCGTCGATTTTCGGTGAGAGCTGATACAATGCGCTGCCTTTTTCGATGGGTTGCGACCATGGATGCTGTTTTACTACGCGGCTCTCTAGTCGCCGGATCTCTTCTGGAAACGTTTTTCGCTGGATTTGTTTTATAATCACGCGTTCTGCTGTTTCAAGCTCTTCCTGCGTGAGTGGTCCTGTCGTGATCGTTTTTCCGTTAGTTCGGTGCATACAATTATGTGAAAATCGAATAACGTATCCAACGGATCTGAGCAACCTATTCCAACTAGAGAATCGATCGATCCGAATAAGTGGCTCAGTGCTTGAATGATGCAGCAGGTTGCGACGTAGTTCTTCCGCTGTATCATCCGATCGCGTCGGTGGAATTGGCCATTCCTTTTCTGGTTGCCAAAGAAAGCTCGGACCTTTGAGCCATCGGCTTGATGTGCTCAAATCGGGAATTCTCATCCACTTTGTACCATCGTCGGCTACATTGACCTTCGTTGACAGCCACTGCCAATCGTCAACCTTGGTGGACTCGAGTATTTCACCGACTCGGAAAGCTACAAATTGACTATATCGTCGATGATCCGACCGTAGCCAACAGATGACGTCACGCGAATCCGTCCAATATGTAGTTCGAGTGATGTTCAAACGGTGCGATTTAATAATCGTATTCGCAAGTCGGGTGCCGATAACCGCTGCTTGCAGTTCTAATCGAGGGATCGATAGAAATCGCAGTGGTGCCACTCTAGTTTTCGATCCGACAAGAGCGCATTCTATGGTCCCTTCTTCTTCAAATCGGAAATATGCAACCGCTGCCATCCCGTTTTCGCTCGCGTCGCAGAATACGTGAAGCTGTATGCTACGAGTCAACGCCGACGTGTTCTGTCGATAGCACCTTGGTATCCTGATCTGGCAAACGTCGGGTAATATGGTGATCCACCTTTCCCACTGTTCTGCTAAACGGCCGCTGACTTTTTCATGCCATCCGACACCAGCACGCCAGATCTCTTGAAGCAGAACTTTCAGGAACATAAGCACGTTACCCAAGAGACCCAACGGGTCGTAGATCCGCATTAGGATCCGTAGCACCTCACGTTTAGTCGGATGCTTTGCTCCCGTTAGCAGCTGCTCATCGTTTCTAGGTGAGACTTTATAGGTGAATGTGTCGGATTGCGTGTCCCACCACATTCCCAATACCTTTTCTGTTTTCGTATCTGTACCAACGTTAACATCTTTCTCTTTCGTTATAGATGCCTCTAATTGCTGAATCACCACGTTTGAATTGGACAGCCAGTTTCTTATTTCAAAGCCACCCTGTGCATGTACGTGTCGCACTTCTTTTGCCAGCATTATAGCTTCGTCTTCAGTTTCGACACTTGCCAGCATGTCGTCAACATAGTGCTCTTTAACGATGCATTCGAAGGCGCGAGGAAATTCGGATTTAAATCGCTCGGCGTTAAGATTCTTCACATAGTGCGCGCAGCAGGGTGAACATGCGGCGCCAAACGTCATAACGGTCATGGCGTACACGTCTGGAGTCCTGTCAGCCACACCGCCGTTCCACAATATCATTTGGCTGCGTTGATCTTCGGGTCTGATGGCCACTTGAAAAAACATTTCTTTGATGTCTCCAACAACGCCTATTCGGAACTCTCTGAATTTATATAGGACTGTCAGGAGCTCTACCAGCTGATCTGGTCCCTTGAGGAGAAATGTGTTTAGACTAACGCCGTTTACTATGGCAGCAGCATCAAATACCAACCGGATTTTTCCTGGCTTGTTGGGGTTTTTGACAGGAAAAATTGGCAAGAACCAATCTGCATCACGTTTTTCCGATAGCTCTCTCGGTGTTAGGCGCCTGATGTAGCCCTTTCTCTCGTACTCATTCATCTTTTCAACGATGGCAGCCCTCAACACTGGTTCTTTTTCCATTTTTCTTTTGAGACATTCAAAGCGTTTTAGTGCCATCGGCTTACTTGGCGGTAATTGAATTGTGCTGTACTTCCACAACAAACTTGTCTCATAACGTTCGCCATTTAAACGGGTTGTCGGGGCCAGAATTTCTAGCGCCTTTTCTTCATCTTTGGAACCTATGTGATGAGGTAACTTGGTGATACCTAACGAATCAATTGCAAAGTATTCCTTCAATTGTGCATCGGTTTTATCGTCGTTGATGTCCATGCATGGGCACACCTTTGGTCTATGGTGGTTGAGAATCCCGTTTGCTTCGCCGGGATTCGTTTCGTACGATCCGTAGACAATCCAGCCTAATCGCGTTTTGGCAGCAACGGGTTCATGCGATTTTCCCTCACGATATGTCAACGGATGACCCAGATGACAGTTATCTATGCCGATTAGAACCCTTGGCATGATATTCGTGTACGAGGTCAGTTTTAGGCCGGTCAAGTGCGCGAAAGTGTTCTGAAGTTTCTGGGCGCACAGACTCTGATTCGGTAGCGCCAAGCTGTGCACGGTATGTACATTGGGCAATACGAATACTTTGCCGGCTTCGTCACTGCCGGATATTCTCAACGATACTCTCACTGAATTTTTCTCTTCTCTTTTCTGATTTCCGGTCCACCAGAGGCACAACGGATGAGGAGTTCCCTGAATGCCTAGTTCTTCAACCAAAGCATGTTCTATGAAGGTGGCTGACGAACCGTCGTCCAGGAACGCAAATGTTTCTACTTTACAGCCATTGCCATGAAGGGTAATCGGAACATATCGGAAGAGTGGTGGCGCCTCTAGCGCAATTCGGTGACTGTTAAAAGCTTGATGCTCGTTGGTTACGGTTCGTGACGTATTTCCGGCTTCAACTCTGGTCCTCGAACCATCATGAAGCAGCTTGTTATGAAGAAAGACGCAGCCATTGGTGCCACACTGCGTTCTTCTGTCGCAGCGCTGGTGTTGTTCAAGGCATTTACGACACAGACGTTTCTCACGCACTGTTCGCCAACGGGCGTCTATGTCCATTGCCAGAAAATCGGAACAGTTTTCTACTTTGGCGCATTGTTGTTGGCATACTGGGCAACGCAGCGTTACGCTGCTAGAACTCGTTGAGGGGCGCCTGGTTGCAGTGTTCGTCAGGTGAGTATTTACGTGCCGATGTTGCCTGTATCCGCTGTTACTCGTTGCAGGTCTGGTAGATGAACCCTCATGGGTGTATACCGACGACATAGTCACCAAACTTGCTGCTTCGACCAAATGACTCAGCCAGTCGTTGAAACTCGAGAGCGTAACGTGGCTCACGTTAATTCGATGACATCCCCAATTGAGCTTCAGCGACGGGGGTAAGCGTTCCGTCAACTCATTCAACAACGCCACATTGCACATGTATTCGTCTAGTCCTGACGCCGTGATGGTCGCGCAAAGATTCTGAACCGCGACCCCAAAGTCGATGAGCGTTTCGAGACGTTCCTGCTTAGGCGCCGGCATCGATCGCACCTTGTTCACCAGGGAGTGGACAATAATTTCGGGACGGCCGAAAAGCATTCTTAGCGTGGAGATCACGCCAGGTACGTTGGATGGATGCATCAAGCGACAACGTACTGCCTCTAACGCTTTTCCTTTTAGGGCCTTCTGCAGTCGGTCCAGATTCTCCACGTCGTTATAACCGCACGCCTCCGTGGTGTACTCGAAGGAGGCAATAAACATCGGCCATTCTTCGGGATTGCCGGAGAACGTCGGCAAGTCCCGTTTCCTCCCTTGCCGGGCTATGTATTGCGTCTGCGAAAGATCAAAGACTGAGAAGGCGTTCGCCTGCAATCTATCTGGAACGATACTCACGCGTGATGGCGGATGTGCGCTTCGTTGATGATCCGTTGCTTCGAAGGAATGCATCAAGCGGTTTCGCTCCCGAAGATGCTCGATCTCCATGTCTTCCAAAGCCCGCTGAAGGTCACGTTCTCGTTCGGGATGTACGGCTGTTCTTTTTCCGGTAGCCCCGTACAGGTCTGCTTCGCTACGCCGAGCCGTTGACGGTCCGGCATGCGCGTCATAGCGCAAAAAATCTGGAGACGCAATGGCCGGTCGCAGCGACGCGCTCACAGGTTCATGCTCTGTGTCGCTGATGAATGGCGTCCCAAGCGTCGATCTTCCTGACGGGCCGGCTTGCGCGTCGTAGCGCAGGAAATCTGGAAACGCGATGGCCGGTCGCGGCGATGCGCTCACAGGTTCACTTTCCGTGCCTCTGGCGTAAGGCGTCCCGAGCGTTGATCTCCGCGGCAGGGTGGCGGCCGAAGGAAAAGGCACATCTTCGGCGGTTCCTGTGCGGACGCGCTGGGATATCGCGCCTTCGCGTTGCTCGTTCAGTGACATTCCGAGTCCTCTTGACACGCTTGGGCTCAACTGAGCGATTTGCGCGGTCAGCCTGTTGAAGCTTTCAATCGCTTCTCTGGCTTGCTGAATCAACTCCTGTATCGAAACAGTGTCTTCCGCTAGGTCTTGCACTGGGGAAAGTTGTCGCACTGTCGAATTCGCGGCGGGGTTGGACTCAACGTTTTCGCGGTTCATTTTCACTCAATTGTCAATTGTTCACACAAAATCACCAGTGTAATTTTTTAAAATGTTGCAACGCAACGTTCTTTCCAGTTTCTGTTTCGCCGTGGACGCGTTTCCTAACACCAATTTTTACAGGTTTCTAGCAATTTTATTTTCTATTTCAAACTTCTTTCGCGGAGCACTGGTTTTGGGCAGGTGGTACGGCTTCGCTGGTATAATTCGGGTGCGTGGGAGCGAGTGGTGCGAGTGGTGGTGCTGGTGTTAAAAAATTACACGTCTTATCACTTGCGCGTTTCGGTTGTGAATAACTCTAAATCGATGGCGCACACGCGATGGCCGTTATCGTCCCTTTTCGCGCCTCGATCTCGATCCCTTTATGGCATCGTCCCTTCGGTAACGGCTTCTGTCACCCGTCACCGAGCTGTCACCGTCATTGCGTCAGGTGACGAAAACAAAAAACAAATCATGCGTTAAACTGCAAGTGCCGACTTCACCGTTGTCTACAACAGACAGTTTTTGCATGAAAACTCATTCCTGGTGGAACTTCATAGCAAAGTACAAAGTTCGTTTTGGATGGATCAATTTAGTTGAAATAGACAGTTTTTGCATGAAAACTCATTCCTGGTGGAACTTCATAGCAAAGTACAAAGTTCGTTTTGGATGGATGAATTTAGTTGAAATAGACAGTTTTTGCATGAAAACTCATTGCTGGTGGAACTTCATAGCAAAGTACAAAGTTCGTTTTGGATGGACAAAGTTAGTTGAAATAGACAGTTTTTGCATGAAAACTCATTCCTGGTGGAACTTCATAGCAAAGTACAAAGTTCGTTTTGGATGGACAAAGTTAGTTGAAATAGACAGTTTTTGCATGAAAACTCATTCCTGGTGGAACTTCATAGCAAAGTACAAAGTTCGAATCAGATGGACGAATTAAGTTGAAATAGACAGTTTTTGCATGAAAACTCATTCCTGGTGGAACTTCATAGCAAAGTACAAAGTTCGTTTTGGATGGACGAATTAAGTTGAAATAGACAGTTTTTGTATGAAAACTCATTCCTGGTGGAACTTCATAGCAAAGTACAAAGTTCGAATCAGATGGACGAATTAAGTTGAAATAGACAGTTTTTGCATAAAAACTCATTCCTGGTGGAACTTCATAGCAAAGTACAAAGTTCGTTTTGGATGGATGAATTTAGTTGAAATAGACAGTTTTTGCATGAAAACTCATTGCTGGTGGAACTTCATAGCAAAGTACAAAGTTCGTTTTGGATGGACAAAGTTAGTTGAAATAGACAGTTTTTGCATGAAAACTCATTCCTGGTGGAACTTCATAGCAAAGTACAAAGTTCGTTTTGGATGGACAAAGTTAGTTGAAATAGACAGTTTTTGCATGAAAACTCATTCCTGGTGGAACTTCATAGCAAAGTACAAAGTTCGTTTTGGATGGACGAATTAAGTTGAAATAGACAGTTTTTGTATGAAAACTCATTCCTGGTGGAACTTCATAGCAAAGTACAAAGTTCGTTTTGGATGGATCAATTTAGTTGAAATAGACAGTTTTTGCATGAAAACTCATTCCTGGTGGAACTTCATAGCAAAGTACAAAGTTCGTTTTGGATGGATCAATTTAGTTGAAATAGACAGTTTTTGCATGAAAACTCATTCCTGGTGGAACTTCATAGCAAAGTACAAAGTTCGTTTTGGATGGACGAATTAAGTTGAAATAGACAGTTTTTGTATGAAAACTCATTCCTGGTGGAACTTCATAGCAAAGTACAAAGTTCGTTTTGGATGGACGAATTAAGTTGAAATAGACAGTTTTTGCATGAAAACTCATTCCTGGTAGAACTTCATAGCAAAGTACAAAGTTCGTTTTAGATGGACAAAGTTAGTTGAAATAGACAGTTTTTGCATGAAAACTCATTCCTGGTGGAACTTCATAGCAAAGTACAAAGTTCGTTTTGGATGGACAAAGTTAGTTGAAATAGACAGTTTTTGCATGAAAACTCATTCCTGGTGGAACTTCATAGCAAAGTACAAAGTTCGAATCAGATGGACGAATTAAGTTGAAATAGACAGTTTTTGCATAAAAACTCATTCCTGGTGGAACTTCATTGCAAAGTACAAAGTTCGTTTTGGATGGACAAAGTTAGTTGAAATAGACAGTTTTTGCATAAAAACTCATTCCTGGTGGAACTTCATAGCAAAGTACAAAGTTCGTTTTGGATGGATCAATTTAGTTGAAATAGACAGTTTTTGCATGAAAACTCATTCCTGGTGGAACTTCATAGCAAAGTACAAAGTTCGTTTTGGATGGACGAATTAAGTTGAAATAGACAGTTTTTGTATGAAAACTCATTCCTGGTGGAACTTCATAGCAAAGTACAAAGTTCGAATCAGATGGACGAATTAAGTTGAAATAGACAGTTTTTGCATGAAAACTCATTCCTGGTGGAACTTCATAGCAAAGTACAAAGTTCGAATCAGATGGACGAATTAAGTTGAAATAGACAGTTTTTGCATGAAAACTCATTCCTGGTGGAACTTCATAGCAAAGTACAAAGTTCGTTTTGGATGGACGAATTAAGTTGAAATAGACAGTTTTTGTATGAAAACTCATTCCTGGTGGAACTTCATAGCAAAGTACAAAGTTCGAATCAGATGGACGAATTAAGTTGAAATAGACAGTTTTTGCATGAAAACTCATTCCTGGTGGAACTTCATAGCAAAGTACAAAGTTCGAATCAGATGGACGAATTAAGTTGAAATAGACAGTTTTTGCATGAAAACTCATTCCTGGTGGAACTTCATAGCAAAGTACAAAGTTCGTTTTGGATGGACAAAGTTAGTTGAAATAGACAGTTTTTGCATGAAAACTCATTCCTGGTGGAACTTCATAGCAAAGTACAAAGTTCGTTTTGGATGGACAAAGTTAGTTGAAATAGACAGTTTTTGCATAAAAACTCATTCCTGGTGGAACTTCATAGCAAAGTACAAAGTTCGTTTTGGATGGATCAATTTAGTTGAAATAGACAGTTTTTGCATGAAAACTCATTCCTGGTGGAACTTCATAGCAAAGTACAAAGTTCGTTTTGGATGGACAAAGTTAGTTGAAATAGACAGTTTTTGCATGAAAACTCATTCCTGGTGGAACTTCATAGCAAAGTACAAAGTTCGTTTTGGATGGACGAATTAAGTTGAAATAGACAGTTTTTGCATGAAAACTCATTCCTGGTGGAACTTCATAGCAAAGTACAAAGTTCGTTTTGGATGGACAAAGTTAGTTGAAATAGACAGTTTTTGCATGAAAACTCATTCCTGGTGGAACTTCATAGCAAAGTACAAAGTTCGTTTTGGATGGACAAAGTTAGTTGAAATAGACAGTTTTTGCATGAAAACTCATTCCTGGTGGAACTTCATAGCAAGGTACAAAGTTCGTTTTGGATGGATCAATTTAGTTGAAATAGACAGTTTTTGCATGAAAACTCATTCCTGGTGGAACTTCATAGCAAAGTACAAAGTTCGTTTTGGATGGACAAAGTTAGTTGAAATAGACAGTTTTTGCATGAAAACTAATTCCTGGTGGAACTTCATAGCAAAGTACAAAGTTCGTTTTGGATGGACAAAGTTAGTTGAAATAGACAGTTTTTGCATGAAAACTCATTCCTGGTGGAACTTCATAGCAAAGTACAAAGTTCGTTTTGGATGGATCAATTTAGTTGAAATAGACAGTTTTTGCATGAAAACTCATTCCTGGTGGAACTTCATAGCAAAGTACAAAGTTCGTTTTGGATGGACAAAGTTAGTTGAAATAGACAGTTTTTGCATGAAAACTCATTCCTGGTGGAACTTCATAGCAAAGTACAAAGTTCGTTTTGGATGGACAAAGTTAGTTGAAATAGACAGTTTTTGCATGAAAACTCATTCCTGGTGGAACTTCATAGCAAAGTACAAAGTTCGTTTTGGATGGATCAATTTAGTTGAAATAGACAGTTTTTGTATGAAAACTCATTCCTGGTGGAACTTCATAGCAAAGTACAAAGTTCGAATCAGATGGACAAAGTTAGTTGAAATAGACAGTTTTTGCATGAAAACTCATTCCTGGTGGAACTTCTTTGCAAAGTACAAAGTTCGTTTTGGATGGACAAAGTTAGTTGAAATAGACAGTTTTTGCATGAAAACTCATTCCTGGTGGAACTTCATAGCAAAGTACAAAGTTCGTTTTGGATGGACGAATTAAGTTGAAATAGACAGTTTTTGCATGAAAACCCATTCCTGGTAGAACTTCATAGCAAAGTACAAAGTTCGTTTTAGATGGACAAAGTTAGTTGAAATAGACAGTTTTTGCATGAAAACTCATTCCTGGTGGAACTTCATAGCAAAGTACAAAGTTCGTTTTGGATGGATCAATTTAGTTGAAATAGACAGTTTTTGCATGAAAACTCATTCCTGGTGGAACTTCATAGCAAAGTACAAAGTTCGTTTTGGATGGATCAATTTAGTTGAAATAGACAGTTTTTGCATGAAAACTCATTCCTGGTGGAACTTCATAGCAAAGTACAAAGTTCGTTTTGGATGGATCAATTTAGTTGAAATAGACAGTTTTTGCATGAAAACTCATTCCTGGTGGAACTTCATAGCAAAGTACAAAGTTCGTTTTGGATGGATCAATTTAGTTGAAATAGACAGTTTTTGCATGAAAACTCATTCCTGGTGGAACTTCATAGCAAAGTACAAAGTTCGTTTTGGATGGATCAATTTAGTTGAAATAGACAGTTTTTGCATGAAAACTCATTCCTGGTGGAACTTCATAGCAAAGTACAAAGTTCGTTTTGGATGGACAAAGTTAGTTGAAATAGACAGTTTTTGCATGAAAACTCATTCCTGGTGGAACTTCATAGCAAAGTACAAAGTTCGTTTTGGATGGATCAATTTAGTTGAAATAGACAGTTTTTGCATGAAAACTCATTCCTGGTGGAACTTCATAGCAAAGTACAAAGTTCGTTTTGGATGGACAAAGTTAGTTGAAATAGACAGTTTTTGCATGAAAACTCATTCCTGGTGGAACTTCATAGCAAAGTACAAAGTTCGTTTTGGATGGACAAAGTTAGTTGAAATAGACAGTTTTTGCATGAAAACTCATTCCTGGTGGAACTTCATAGCAAAGTACAAAGTTCGTTTTGGATGGACAAAGTTAGTTGGAATAGACAGTTTTTGCATGAAAACTCATTCCTGGTGGAACTTCATAGCAAAGTACAAAGTTCGTTTTGGATGGACAAAGTTAGTTGAAATAGACAGTTTTTGCATGAAAACTCATTCCTGGTGGAACTTCATAGCAAAGTACAAAGTTCGTTTTGGATGGACAAAGTTAGTTGAAATAGACAGTTTTTGCATGAAAACTCATTCCTGGTGGAACTTCATAGCAAAGTACAAAGTTCGTTTTGGATGGATCAATTTAGTTGAAATAGACAGTTTTTGCATGAAAACTCATTCCTGGTGGAACTTCATAGCAAAGTACAAAGTTCGTTTTGGATGGACAAAGTTAGTTGAAATAGACAGTTTTTGCATGAAAACTCATTCCTGGTGGAACTTCATAGCAAAGTACAAAGTTCGTTTTGGATGGACAAAGTTAGTTGAAATAGACAGTTTTTGCATGAAAACTCATTCCTGGTGGAACTTCATAGCAAAGTACAAAGTTCGTTTTGGATGGACAAAGTTAGTTGGAATAGACAGTCCATCAATTTAGTTGAAATAGACAGTTTTTGCATGAAAACTCATTCCTGGTGGAACTTCATAGCAAAGTACAAAGTTCGTTTTGGATGGACAAAGTTAGTTGAAATAGACAGTTTTTGCATGAAAACTCATTCCTGGTGGAACTTCATAGCAAAGTACAAAGTTCGTTTTGGATGGATCAATTTAGTTGAAATAGACAGTTTTTGCATGAAAACTCATTCCTGGTGGAACTTCATAGCAAAGTACAAAGTTCGTTTTGGATGGATCAATTTAGTTGAAATAGACAGTTTTTGCATGAAAACTCATTCCTGGTGGAACTTCATAGCAAAGTACAAAGTTCGTTTTGGATGGACAAAGTTAGTTGAAATAGACAGTTTTTGCATAAAAACTCATTCCTGGTGGAACTTCATAGCAAAGTACAAAGTTCGTTTTGGATGGATCAATTTAGTTGAAATAGACAGTTTTTGCATGAAAACTCATTCCTGGTGGAACTTCATAGCAAAGTACAAAGTTCGTTTTGGATGGATCAATTTAGTTGAAATAGACAGTTTTTGCATGAAAACTCATTCCTGGTGGAACTTCATAGCAAAGTACAAAGTTCGTTTTGGATGGACAAAGTTAGTTGAAATAGACAGTTTTTGCATGAAAACTCATTCCTGGTGGAACTTCATAGCAAAGTACAAAGTTCGTTTTGGATGGACAAAGTTAGTTGAAATAGACAGTTTTTGCATGAAAACTCATTCCTGGTAGAACTTCATAGCAAAGTACAAAGTTCGTTTTGGATGGATCAATTTAGTTGAAATAGACAGTTTTTGCATGAAAACTCATTCCTGGTGGAACTTCATAGCAAAGTACAAAGTTCGTTTTGGATGGATCAATTTAGTTGAAATAGACAGTTTTTGCATGAAAACTCATTCCTGGTGGAACTTCATAGCAAAGTACAAAGTTCGTTTTGGATGGATCAATTTAGTTGAAATAGACAGTTTTTGCATGAAAACTCATTCCTGGTGGAACTTCATAGCAAAGTACAAAGTTCGTTTTGGATGGACAAAGTTAGTTGAAATAGACAGTTTTTGCATGAAAACTCATTCCTGGTGGAACTTCATAGCAAAGTACAAAGTTCGTTTTGGATGGACAAAGTTAGTTGAAATAGACAGTTTTTGCATGAAAACTCATTCCTGGTGGAACTTCATAGCAAAGTACAAAGTTCGTTTTGGATGGACAAAGTTAGTTGAAATAGACAGTTTTTGCATGAAAACTCATTCCTGGTAGAACTTCATAGCAAAGTACAAAGTTCGTTTTGGATGGATCAATTTAGTTGAAATAGACAGTTTTTGCATGAAAACTCATTCCTGGTGGAACTTCATAGCAAAGTACAAAGTTCGTTTTGGATGGATCAAATTAGTTGAAATAGACAGTTTTTGCATGAAAACTCATTCCTGGTGGAACTTCATAGCAAAGTACAAAGTTCGTATCGGATGGATCAATTAAGTTGAAATAGACAGTTTTTGCATGAAAACTCATTCCTGGTAGAACTTCATAGCAAAGTACAAAGTTCGTATCGGATGGATCAATTTAGTTGAAATAGACAGTTTTTGCATGAAAACTCATTCCTGGTAGAACTTCATAGCAAAGTACAAAGTTCGTTTTGGATGGATCAATTTAGTTGAAATAGACAGTTTTTGCATGAAAACTCATTCCTGGTAGAACTTCATAGCAAAGTACAAAGTTCGTTTTGGATGGATCAATTAAGTTGAAATAGACAGTTTTTGCATGAAAACTCATTCCTGGTGGAACTTCATAGCAAAGTACAAAGTTCGCTTTGGATGGATCAATTTAGTTGAAATAGACAGTTTTTGCATGAAAACTCATTCCTGGTGGAACTTCATAGCAAAGTACAAAGTTCGTTTTGGATGGATCAAATTAGTTGAAATAGACAGTTTTTGCATGAAAACTCATTCCTGGTGGAACTTCATAGCAAAGTACAAAGTTCGTTTTGGATGGATCAATTTAGTTGAAATAGACAGTTTTTGCATGAAAACTCATTCCTGGTGGAACTTCATAGCAAAGTACAAAGTTCGTATCGGATGGATCAATTTAGTTGAAATAGACAGTTTTTGCATGAAAACTCATTCCTGGTGGAACTTCATAGCAAAGTACAAAGTTCGCTTTGGATGGATCAATTTAGTTGAAATAGACAGTTTTTGCATGAAAACTCATTCCTGGTAGAACTTCATAGCAAAGTACAAAGTTCGTTTTGGATGGATCAATTTAGTTGAAATAGACAGTTTTTGCATGAAAACTCATTCCTGGTGGAACTTCATAGCAAAGTACAAAGTTCGTTTTGGATGGATCAATTTAGTTGAAATAGACAGTTTTTGCATGAAAACTCATTCCTGGTGGAACTTCATAGCAAAGTACAAAGTTCGTTTTGGATGGATCAATTTAGTTGAAATAGACAGTTTTTGCATGAAAACTCATTCCTGGTAGAACTTCATAGCAAAGTACAAAGTTCGTTTTGGATGGATCAATTTAGTTGAAATAGACAGTTTTTGCATGAAAACTCATTCCTGGTAGAACTTCATAGCAAAGTACAAAGTTCGTATCGGATGGATCAATGTAGTTGAAATAGACAGTTTTTGCATGAAAACTCATTCCTGGTGGAACTTCATAGCAAAGTACAAAGTTCGTATCGGATGGATCAATTTAGTTGAAATAGACAGTTTTTGCATGAAAATTCACTCCTGGTGGAACTTCATAGCAAAGTACAAAGTTCGAATCGGATGGACGAATTAAGTTGAAATAGACAGTTTTTGCATGAAAACTCATTCCTGGTAGAACTTCATAGCAAAGTACAAAGTTCATTTTGGATGGACGAATTAAGTTGAAATAGACAGTTTTTGCATGAAAACTCATTCCTGGTAGAACTTCATAGCAAAGTACAAAGTTCATTTTGGATGGACGAATTAAGTTGAAATAGACAGTTTTTGCATGAAAACTCATTCCTGGTAGAACTTCATAGCAAAGTACAAAGTTCATTTTGGATGGACGAATTAAGTTGAAATAGACAGTTTTTGCATGAAAATTCATTCCTGGTGGAACTTCATAGCAAAGTACAAAGTTCGAATCGGATGGACGAATTAAGTTGAAATAGACAGTTTTTGCATGAAAACTCATTCCTGGTAGAACTTCATAGCAAAGTAGAAAGTTCGTTTTGGATGGACGAATTAAGTTGAAATAGACAGTTTTTGCATGAAAACTCATTCCTGGTAGAACTTCATAGCAAAGTACAAAGTTCATTTTGGATGGACGAATTAAGTTGAAATAGACAGTTTTTGCATGAAAACTCATTCCTGGTAGAACTTCATAGCAAAGTACAAAGTTCGTTTTGGATGGATCAATTTAGCTGAAATAGACAGTTTTTGCATGAAAACTCATTCCTGGTAGAACTTCATAGCAAAGTACAAAGTTCGAATCGGATGGACGAATTAAGTTGAAATAGACAGTTTTTGCATGAAAACTCATTCCTGGTAGAACTTCATAGCAAAGTACAAAGTTCATTTTGGATGGACGAATTAAGTTGAAATAGACAGTTTTTGCATGAAAACTCATTCCTGGTAGAACTTCATAGCAAAGTACAAAGTTCATTTTGGATGGACGAATTAAGTTGAAATAGACAATTTTTGCATGAAAACTCATTCCTGGTAGAACTTCATAGCAAAGTACAAAGTTCATTTTGGATGGACGAATTAAGTTGAAATAGACAGTTTTTGCATGAAAATTCATTCCTGGTGGAACTTCATAGCAAAGTACAAAGTTCGAATCGGATGGACGAATTAAGTTGAAATAGACAGTTTTTGCATGAAAACTCATTCCTGGTAGAACTTCATAGCAAAGTAGAAAGTTCGTTTTGGATGGACGAATTAAGTTGAAATAGACAGTTTTTGCATGAAAACTCATTCCTGGTAGAACTTCATAGCAAAGTACAAAGTTCATTTTTTATGGACGAATTAAGTTGAAATAGACAGTTTTTGCATGAAAACTCATTCCTGGTAGAACTTCATAGCAAAGTACAAAGTTCGAATCGGATGGACGAATTAAGTTGAAAAAGACAGTTTTTGCATGAAAACTCATTCCTGGTAGAACTTCATAGCAAAGTACAAAGTTCGTTTTGGATGGACGAATTAAGTTGAAATAGACAGTTTTTGCATGAAAATTCATTCCTGGTGGAACTTCATAGCAAAGTACAAAGTTCATTTTGGATGGACGAATTAAGTTGAAATAGACAGTTTTTGCATGAAAACTCATTCCTGGTAGAACTTCATAGGAAAGTACAAAGTTCGTATCGGATGGACGAATTAAGTTGAAATAGACAGTTTTTGCATGAAAACTCATTCCTGGTAGAACTTCATAGCAAAGTACAAAGTTCAAAACGGATGAACCAATTTAGTTGAAATAGACAGTTTTTGTATGTAAACTCATTCCTGGTAGAACTTCATAGCAAAGTACAAAGTTCGAATCGGATGGACGAATTAAGTTGAAATAGACAGTTTTTGCATGAAAACTCATTCCTGGTAGAACTTCATAGCAAAGTACAAAGTTCGAATCGGATGGACGAATTAAGTTGAAAAAGACAGTTTTTGCATGAAAACTCATTCCTGGTAGAACTTCATAGCAAAGTACAAAGTTCGTTTTGGATGGACGAATTAAGTTGAAATAGACAGTTTTTGCATGAAAACTCATTCCTGGTAGAACTTCATAGCAAAGTACAAAGTTCGAATCGGATGGACGAATTAAGTTGAAAAAGACAGTTTTTGCATGAAAACTCATTCCTGGTAGAACTTCATAGCAAAGTACAAAGTTCGTTTTGGATGGACGAATTAAGTTGAAATAGACAGTTTTTGCATGAAAATTCATTCCTGGTGGAACTTCATAGCAAAGTACAAAGTACGTTTTGGATGGACGAATTAAGTTGAAATAGACAGTTTTTGCATGAAAACTCATTCCTGGTAGAACTTCATAGGAAAGTACAAAGTTCGTATCGGATGGACGAATTAAGTTGAAATAGACAGTTTTTGCATGAAAACTCATTCCTGGTAGAACTTCATAGCAAAGTACAAAGTTCGAATCGGATGGACGAATTAAGTTGAAATAGACAGTTTTTGCATGAAAACTCATTCCTGGTAGAACTTCATAGCAAAGTAGAAAGTTCGTTTTGGATGGACGAATTAAGTTGAAATAGACAGTTTTTGCATGAAAACTCATTCCTGGTAGAACTTCATAGCAAAGTACAAAGTACGTTTTGGATGGACGAATTAAGTTGAAATAGACAGTTTTTGCATGAAAACTCATTCCTGGTAGAACTTCATAGGAAAGTACAAAGTTCGTATCGGATGGACGAATTAAGTTGAAATAGACAGTTTTTGCATGAAAACTCATTCCTGGTAGAACTTCATAGCAAAGTACAAAGTTCGAATCGGATGGACGAATTAAGTTGAAATAGACAGTTTTTGCATGAAAACTCATTCCTGGTAGAACTTCATAGCAAAGTACAAAGTTCATTTTGGATGGACGAATTAAGTTGAAATAGACAGTTTTTGCATGAAAACTCATTCCTGGTAGAACTTCATAGCAAAGTACAAAGTTCATTTTGGATGGACGAATTAAGTTGAAATAGACAGTTTTTGCATGAAAACTCATTCCTGGTAGAACTTCATAGCAAAGTACAAAGTTCATTTTGGATGGACGAATTAAGTTGAAATAGACAGTTTTTGCATGAAAACTCATTCATGGTAGAACTTCATAGCAAAGTACAAAGTACGTTTTGGATGGACGAATTAAGTTGAAATAGACAGTTTTTGCATGAAAACTCATTCCTGGTGGAACTTCATAGCAAAGTACAAAGTTCGAATCGGATGGACGAATTAAGTTGAAATAGACAGTTTTTGCATGAAAACTCATTCCTGGTAGAACTTCATAGCATAGTACAAAGTTCATTTTGGATGGACGAATTAAGTTGAAATAGACAGTTTTTGCATGAAAACTCATTCCTGGTAGAACTTCATAGCAAAGTACAAAGTACGTTTTGGATGGATCAATTTAGTTGAAATAGACAGTTTTTGCATGAAAACTCATTCCTGGTGGAACTTCATAGCAAAGTACAAAGTTCATTTTGGATGGACGAATTAAGTTGAAATAGACAGTTTTTGCATGAAAACTCATTCCTGGTAGAACTTCATAGCAAAGTACAAAGTTCGTTTTGGATGGATCAATTTAGCTGAAATAGACAGTTTTTGCATGAAAACTCATTCATGGTAGAACTTCATAGCAAAGTACAAAGTTCGTTTTGGATGGACGAATTAAGTTGAAATAGACAGTTTTTGTATGAAAACTCATTCCTGGTGGAACTTCATAGCAAAGTACAAAGTTCGAATCGGATGGACGAATTGAGTTGAAATAGATAGTTTTTGCATGAAAACTCATTCCTGGTGGAACTTCATAGCAAAGTACAAAGTTCGAATCGGATGGACGAATTAAGTTGAAATAGACAGTTTTTGCATGAAAACTCATTCCTGGTAGAACTTCATAGCAAAGTACAAAGTACGTTTTGGATGGACGAATTTAGTTGAAATAGACAGTTTTTGCATGAAAACTCATTCCTGGTGGAACTTCATAGCAAAGTACAAAGTTCGAATCGGATGGACGAATTAAGTTGAAATAGACAGTTTTTGCATGAAAACTCATTCCTGGTAGAACTTCATAGCAAAGTACAAAGTTCGTTTTGGATGGACGAATTTAGTTGAAATAGACAGTTTTTGCATGAAAACTCATTCCTGGTGGAACTTCAAAGCAAAGTACAAAGTTCGAATCGGATGGACGAATTAAGTTGAAATAGACAGTTTTTGCATGAAAACTCATTCCTGGTGAAACTTCATAGGAAAGTACAAAGTTCGTTTTGGATGCATCAATTTAGTTGAAATAGACAGTTTTTGCATGAAAAATCATTCCTGGTGGAACTTCGTAGCAAAGTACAAAGTTCGAATCGGATGGACGAATTAAGTTGAAATAGACAGTTTTTGCATGAAAACTCATTCCCGGTGGAACTTCATAGCAAAGTACAAAATTCGAATCGGATGGACGAATTAAGTTGAAATAGACAGTTTTTGCATGAAAACTCATTCCTGGTGAAACTTCATAGGAAAGTACAAAGTTCGTATCGGATGGACGAATTAAGTTGAAATAGACAGTTTTTGCATGAAAACTCATTCCTGGTGGAACTTCAAAGCAAAGTACAAAGTTCGAATCGGATGGACGAATTAAGTTGAAATAGACAGTTTTTGCATGAAAACTCATTCCTGGTGAATCTTCATAGCAAAGTACAAAGTTCGAATCGGATGGACGAATTAAGTTGAAATAGACAGTTTTTGCATGAAAACTCATTCCTGGTGGAACTTCAAAGCAAAGTACAAAGTTCGAATCGGATGGACGAAATAAGTTGAAATAGACAGTTTTTGCATGAAAACTCATTCCTGGTGAAACTTCATAGCAAAGTACAAAGTTCGAATCGGATGGACAAATTAAGTTGAAATAGACAGTTTTTGCATGAAAACTCATTCCTGGTGAATCTTCATAGCAAAGTACAAAGTTCGAATCGGATGGACGAATTAAGTTGAAATAGACAGTTTTTGCATGAAAACTCATTCCTGGTGGAACTTCATAGCAAAGTACAAAGTTCGAATCGGATGGACGAATTAAGTTGAAATAGACAGTTTTTGCATGAAAACTCATTCCTGGTGAAACTTCATAGGAAAGTACAAAGTTCGTATCGGATGGACGAATTAAGTTGAAATAGACAGTTTTTGCATGAAAACTCATTCCTGGTGGAACTTCAAAGCAAAGTACAAAGTTCGAATCGGATGGACGAATTAAGTTGAAATAGACAGTTTTTGCATGAAAACTCATTCCTGGTAGAACTTCATAGCAAAGTACAAAGTTCGAATCGGATGGACGAATTAAGTTGAAATAGACAGTTTTTGCATGAAAACTCATTCCTGGTGAATCTTCATAGCAAAGTACAAAGTTCGAATCGGATGGACGAATTAAGTTGAAATAGACAGTTTTCGCATGAAAACTCATTCCTGGTGGAACTTCAAAGCAAAGTACAAAGTTCGAATCGGATGGACGAATTAAGTTGAAATAGACAGTTTTTGCATGAAAACTCATTCCTGGTGAAACTTCATAGCAAAGTACAAAGTTCGAATCGGATGGACGAATTAAGTTGAAATAGACAGTTTTTGCATGAAAACTCATTCCTGGTGAATCTTCATAGCAAAGTACAAAGTTCGAATCGGATGGACGAATTAAGTTGAAATAGACAGTTTTTGCATGAAAACTCATTCCTGGTGGAACTTCATAGCAAAGTACAAAGTTCGAATCGGATGGACGAATTAAGTTGAAATAGACAGTTTTTGCATGAAAACTCATTCCTGGTGAAACTTCATAGGAAAGTACAAAGTTCGTATCGGATGGACGAATTAAGTTGAAATAGACAGTTTTTGCCTGAAAACTCATTCCTGGTAGAACTTCATAGCAAAGTACAAAATTCATTTTGGATGGACGAATTAAGTTGAAATAGACAATTTTTGCATGAAAACTCATTCCTGGTAGAACTTCATAGCAAAGTACAAAGTTCATTTTGGATGGACGAATTAAGTTGAAATAGACAGTTTTTGCATGAAAATTCATTCCTGGTGGAACTTCATAGCAAAGTACAAAGTTCGAATCGGATGGACGAATTAAGTTGAAATAGACAGTTTTTGCATGAAAACTCATTCCTGGTAGAACTTCATAGCAAAGTACAAAGTTCGTTTTGGATGGACGAATTAAGTTGAAATAGACAGTTTTTGCATGAAAATTCATTCCTGGTGGAACTTCATAGCAAAGTACAAAGTTCATTTTGGATGGACGAATTAAGTTGAAATAGACAATTTTTGCATGAAAACTCATTCCTGGTAGAACTTCATAGCAAAGTACAAAGTTCATTTTGGATGGACGAATTAAGTTGAAATAGACAGTTTTTGCATGAAAATTCATTCCTGGTGGAACTTCATAGCAAAGTACAAAGTTCGAATCGGATGGACGAATTAAGTTAAAATAGACAGTTTTTGCATGAAAACTCATTCCTGGTAGAACTTCATAGCAAAGTAGAAAGTTCGTTTTGGATGGACGAATTAAGTTGAAATAGACAGTTTTTGCATGAAAACTCATTCCTGGTAGAACTTCATAGCAAAGTACAAAGTTCATTTTGGATGGACGAATTAAGTTGAAATAGACAGTTTTTGCATGAAAATTCATTCCTGGTGGAACTTCATAGCAAAGTACAAAGTTCGAATCGGATGGACGAATTAAGTTGAAATAGACAGTTTTTGCATGAAAACTCATTCATGGTAGAACTTCATAGCAAAGTACAAAGTACGTTTTGGATGGACGAATTAAGTTGAAATAGACAGTTTTTGCATGAAAACTCATTCCTGGTGGAACTTCATAGCAAAGTACAAAGTTCGTTTTGGATGGACGAATTAAGTTGAAATAGACAGTTTTTGCATGAAAACTCATTCCTGGTAGAACTTCATAGCATAGTACAAAGTTCATTTTGGATGGACGAATTAAGTTGAAATAGACAGTTTTTGCATGAAAACTCATTCCTGGTAGAACTTCATAGCAAAGTACAAAGTACGTTTTGGATGGATCAATTTAGTTGAAATAGACAGTTTTTGCATGAAAACTCATTCCTGGTGGAACTTCATAGCAAAGTACAAAGTTCATTTTGGATGGACGAATTAAGTTGAAATAGACAGTTTTTGCATGAAAACTCATTCCTGGTAGAACTTCATAGCAAAGTACAAAGTTCGTTTTGGATGGATCAATTTAGCTGAAATAGACAGTTTTTGCATGAAAACTCATTCATGGTAGAACTTCATAGCAAAGTACAAAGTTCGTTTTGGATGGACGAATTAAGTTGAAATAGACAGTTTTTGTATGAAAACTCATTCCTGGTGGAACTTCATAGCAAAGTACAAAGTTCGAATCGGATGGACGAATTAAGTTGAAATAGATAGTTTTTGCATGAAAACTCATTCCTGGTGGAACTTCATAGCAAAGTACAAAGTTCGAATCGGATGGACGAATTAAGTTGAAATAGACAGTTTTTGCATGAAAACTCATTCCTGGTAGAACTTCATAGCAAAGTACAAAGTACGTTTTGGATGGACGAATTTAGTTGAAATAGACAGTTTTTGCATGAAAACTCATTCCTGGTGGAACTTCATAGCAAAGTACAAAGTTCGAATCGGATGGACGAAATAAGTTGAAATAGACAGTTTTTGCATGAAAACTCATTCCTGGTAGAACTTCATAGCAAAGTACAAAGTACGTTTTGGATGGACGAATTTAGTTGAAATAGACAGTTTTTGCATGAAAACTCATTCCTGGTGGAACTTCATAGCAAAGTACAAAGTTCGAATCGGATGGACGAATTAAGTTGAAATAGACAGTTTTTGCATGAAAACTCATTCCTGGTAGAACTTCATAGCAAAGTACAAAGTTCGTTTTGGATGGACGAATTTAGTTGAAATAGACAGTTTTTGCATGAAAACTCATTCCTGGTGGAACTTCAAAGCAAAGTACAAAGTTCGAATCGGATGGACGAATTAAGTTGAAATAGACAGTTTTTGCATGAAAACTCATTCCTGTTGAAACTTCATAGGAAAGTACAAAGTTCGTTTTGGATGCATCAATTTAGTTGAAATAGACAGTTTTTGCATGAAAAATCATTCCTGGTGGAACTTCGTAGCAAAGTACAAAGTTCGAATCGGATGGACGAATTAAGTTGAAATAGACAGTTTTTGCATGAAAACTCATTCCCGGTGGAACTTCATAGCAAAGTACAAAGTTCGAATCGGATGGACGAATTAAGTTGAAATAGACAGTTTTTGCATGAAAACTCATTCCTGGTGAAACTTCATAGGAAAGTACAAAGTTCGTATCGGATGGACGAATTAAGTTGAAATAGACAGTTTTTGCATGAAAACTCATTCCTGGTGGAACTTCAAAGCAAAGTACAAAGTTCGAATCGGATGGACGAATTAAGTTGAAATAGACAGTTTTTGCATGAAAACTCATTCCTGGTGAATCTTCATAGCCAAGTACAAAGTTCGAATCGGATGGACGAATTAAGTTGAAATAGACAGTTTTTGCATGAAAACTCATTCCTGGTGGAACTTCAAAGCAAAGTACAAAGTTCGAATCGGATGGACGAATTAAGTTGAAATAGACAGTTTTTGCATGAAAACTCATTCCTGGTGAAACTTCATAGCAAAGTACAAAGTTCGAATCGGATGGACGAATTAAGTTGAAATAGACAGTTTTTGCATGAAAACTCATTCCTGGTGAATCTTCATAGCAAAGTACAAAGTTCGAATCGGATGGACGAATTAAGTTGAAATAGACAGTTTTTGCATGAAAACTCATTCCTGGTGGAACTTCATAGCAAAGTACAAAGTTCGAATCGGATGGATCAATTTAGTTGAAATAGACAGTTTTTGCATGAAAACTCATTCCTGGTGAAACTTCATAGGAAAGTACAAAGTTCGTATCGGATGGACGAATTAAGTTGAAATAGACAGTTTTTGCATGAAAACTCATTCCTGGTAGAACTTCAAAGCAAAGTACAAAGTTCGAATCGGATGGACGAATTAAGTTGAAATAGACAGTTTTTGCATGAAAACTCATTCCTGGTAGAACTTCATAGCAAAGTACAAAGTTCGAATCGGATGGACGAATTAAGTTGAAATAGACAGTTTTTGCATGAAAACTCATTCCTGGTGAATCTTCATAGCAAAGTACAAAGTTCGAATCGGATGGACGAATTAAGTTGAAATAGACAGTTTTCGCATGAAAACTCATTCCTGGTGGAACTTCAAAGCAAAGTACAAAGTTCGAATCGGATGGACGAATTAAGTTGAAATAGACAGTTTTTGCATGAAAACTCATTCCTGGTGAAACTTCATAGCAAAGTACAAAGTTCGAATCGGATGGACGAATTAAGTTGAAATAGACAGTTTTTGCATGAAAACTCATTCCTGGTGAATCTTCATAGCAAAGTACAAAGTTCGAATCGGATGGACGAATTAAGTTGAAATAGACAGTTTTTGCATGAAAACTCATTCCTGGTGGAACTTCATAGCAAAGTACAAAGTTCGAATCGGATGGACGAATTAAGTTGAAATAGACAGTTTTTGCATGAAAACTCATTCCTGGTGAAACTTCATAGGAAAGTACAAAGTTCGTATCGGATGGACGAATTAAGTTGAAATAGACAGTTTTTGCATGAAAACTCATTCCTGGTGAATCTTCATAGCAAAGTACAAAGTTCGAATCGGATGGACGAATTAAGTTGAAATAGACAGTTTTTGCATGAAAACTCATTCCTGGTGAATCTTCATAGCAAAGTACAAAGTTCGAATCGGATGGACGAATTAAGTTGAAATAGACAGTTTTTGCATGAAAACTCATTCCTGGTGGAACTTCATAGCAAAGTACAAAGTTCATTTTGGATGGACGAATTAAGTTGAAATAGACAGTTTTTGCATGAAAACTCATTCCTGGTGGAACTTCATAGCAAAGTACAAAGTTCATTTTGGATGGATGAATTAAGTTGAAATAGACAGTTTTTGCATGAAAACTCATTCCTGGTGGAACTTCATAGCAAAGTACAAAGTTCGTATCGGATGGATCAATTTAGTTGAAATAGACAGTTTTTGCATGAAAACTCATTCATGGTAGAACTTCATAGCAAAGTACAAAGTTCGTTTTGGATGGACGAATTTAGTTGAAATAGACAGTTTTTGCATGAAAATTCATTCCTGGTGGAACTTCATAGCAAAGTACAAAGTTCGAATCGGATGGACGAATTAAGTTGAAATAGACAGTTTTTGCATGAAAACTCATTCCTGGTAGAACTTCATAGCAAAGTAGAAAGTTCGTTTTGGATGGACGAATTAAGTTGAAATAGACAGTTTTTGCATGAAAACTCATTCCTGGTAGAACTTCATAGCAAAGTACAAAGTTCATTTTGGATGGACGAATTAAGTTGAAATAGACAGTTTTTGCATGAAAACTCATTCCTGGTAGAACTTCATAGCAAAGTACAAAGTTCGAATCGGATGGACGAATTAAGTTGAAAAAGACAGTTTTTGCATGAAAACTCATTCCTGGTAGAACTTCATAGCAAAGTACAAAGTTCATTTTGGATGGACGAATTAAGTTGAAATAGACAGTTTTTGCATGAAAACTCATTCCTGGTAGAACTTCATAGCAAAGTACAAAGTTCATTTTGGATGGACGAATTAAGTTGAAATAGACAGTTTTTGCATGAAAACTCATTCCTGGTAGAACTTCATAGCAAAGTACAAAGTTCATTTTGGATGGACGAATTAAGTTGAAATAGACAGTTTTTGCATGAAAATTCATTCCTGGTGGAACTTCATAGCAAAGTACAAAGTTCGAATCGGATGGACGAATTAAGTTGAAATAGACAGTTTTTGCATGAAAACTCATTCCTGGTAGAACTTCATAGCAAAGTAGAAAGTTCGTTTTGGATGGACGAATTAAGTTGAAATAGACAGTTTTTGCATGAAAACTCATTCCTGGTAGAACTTCATAGCAAAGTACAAAGTTCATTTTGGATGGACGAATTAAGTTGAAATAGACAGTTTTTGCATGAAAACTCATTCCTGGTAGAACTTCATAGCAAAGTACAAAGTTCGTTTTGGATGGATCAATTTAGCTGAAATAGACAGTTTTTGCATGAAAACTCATTCCTGGTAGAACTTCATAGCAAAGTACAAAGTTCGAATCGGATGGACGAATTAAGTTGAAATAGACAGTTTTTGCATGAAAACTCATTCCTGGTAGAACTTCATAGCAAAGTACAAAGTTCATTTTGGATGGACGAATTAAGTTGAAATAGACAGTTTTTGCATGAAAACTCATTCCTGGTAGAACTTCATAGCAAAGTACAAAGTTCATTTTGGATGGACGAATTAAGTTGAAATAGACAGTTTTTGCATGAAAATTCATTCCTGGTGGAACTTCATAGCAAAGTACAAAGTTCATTTTGGATGGACGAATTAAGTTGAAATAGACAGTTTTTGCATGAAAACTCATTCCTGGTAGAACTTCATAGCAAAGTAGAAAGTTCGTTTTGGATGGACGAATTAAGTTGAAATAGACAGTTTTTGCATGAAAACTCATTCCTGGTAGAACTTCATAGCAAAGTACAAAGTTCATTTTGGATGGACGAATTAAGTTGAAATAGACAGTTTTTGCATGAAAACTCATTCCTGGTAGAACTTCATAGCAAAGTACAAAGTTCATTTTGGATGGACGAATTAAGTTGAAATAGACAGTTTTTGCATGAAAACTCATTCCTGGTGGAACTTCATAGCAAAGTACAAAGTTCGAATCGGATGGACGAATTAAGTTGAAATAGACAGTTTTTGCATGAAAACTCATTCCTGGTAGAACTTCATAGGAAAGTACAAAGCTCGTATCGGATGGACGAATTAAGTTGAAATAGACAGTTTTTGCATGAAAACTCATTCCTGGTAGAACTTCATAGCAAAGTACAAAGTTCGAATCGGATGGACGAATTAAGTTGAAATAGACAGTTTTTGCATGAAAACTCATTCCTGGTAGAACTTCATAGCAAAGTACAAAGTTCATTTTGGATGGACGAATTAAGTTGAAATAGACAGTTTTTGCATGAAAACTCATTCCTGGTAGAACTTCATAGCAAAGTACAAAGTTCGAATCGGATGGACGAATTAAGTTGAAATAGACAGTTTTTGCATGAAAACTCATTCCTGGTGGAACTTCATAGCAAAGTACAAAGTTCGAATCGGATGGACGAATTAAGTTGACAGACAGTTTTTGCATGAAAACTCATTCCTGGTAGAACTTCATAGCAAAGTAGAAAGTTCGTTTTGGATGGACGAATTAAGTTGAAATAGACAGTTTTTGCATGAAAACTCATTCCTGGTAGAACTTCATAGCAAAGTACAAAGTTCATTTTGGATGGACGAATTAAGTTGAAATAGACAGTTTTTGCATGAAAACTCATTCCTGGTAGAACTTCATAGCAAAGTACAAAGTTCGAATCGGATGGACGAATTAAGTTGAAATAGACAGTTTTTGCATGAAAACTCATTCCTGGTAGAACTTCATAGCAAAGTACAAAGTTCGTTTTGGATGGACGAATTAAGTTGAAATAGACAGTTTTTGCATGAAAATTCATTCCTGGTGGAACTTCATAGCAAAGTACAAAGTTCATTTTGGATGGACGAATTAAGTTGAAATAGACAGTTTTTGCATGAAAATTCATTCCTGGTGGAACTTCATAGCAAAGTACAAAGTTCGAATCGGATGGACGAATTAAGTTGAAATAGACAGTTTTTGCATGAAAACTCATTCCTGGTAGAACTTCATAGCAAAGTACAAAGTACGTTTTGGATGGACGAATTAAGCTGAAATAGACAGTTTTTGCATGAAAACTCATTCCTGGTAGAACTTCATAGCAAAGTACAAAGTTCGAATCGGATGGACGAATTAAGTTGAAATAGACAGTTTTTGCATGAAAACTCATTCCTGGTAGAACTTCATAGCAAAGTACAAAGTTCGTTTTGGATGGACGAATTAAGTTGAAATAGACAGTTTTTGCATGAAAACTCATTCCTGGTAGAACTTCATAGCAAAGTACAAAGTTCATTTTGGATGGACGAATTAAGTTGAAATAGACAATTTTTGCATGAAAATTCATTCCTGGTGGAACTTCATAGCAAAGTACAAAGTTCGAATCGGATGGACGAATTAAGTTGAAATAGACAGTTTTTGCATGAAAACTCATTCCTGGTAGAACTTCATAGGAAAGTACAAAGCTCGTATCGGATGGACGAATTAAGTTGAAATAGACAGTTTTTGCATGAAAACTCATTCCTGGTAGAACTTCATAGCAAAGTACAAAGTTCGAATCGGATGGACGAATTAAGTTGAAATAGACAGTTTTTGCATGAAAACTCATTCCTGGTAGAACTTCATAGCAAAGTACAAAGTTCATTTTGGATGGACGAATTAAGTTGAAATAGACAGTTTTTGCATGAAAACTCATTCCTGGTAGAACTTCATAGCAAAGTACAAAGTTCGAATCGGATGGACGAATTAAGTTGAAATAGACAGTTTTTGCATGAAAACTCATTCCTGGTAGAACTTCATAGCAAAGTACAAAGTTCATTTTGGATGGACGAATTAAGTTGAAATAGACAGTTTTTGCATGAAAACTCATTCCTGGTAGAACTTCATAGCAAAGTACAAAGTTCATTTTGGATGGACGAATTAAGTTGAAATAGACAGTTTTTGCATGAAAACTCATTCCTGGTAGAACTTCATAGCAAAGTACAAAGTTCATTTTGGATGGACGAATTAAGTTGAAATAGACAGTTTTTGCATGAAAACTCATTCATGGTAGAACTTCATAGCAAAGTACAAAGTACGTTTTGGATGGACGAATTAAGTTGAAATAGACAGTTTTTGCATGAAACCTCATTCCTGGTGGAACTTCATAGCAAAGTACAAAGTTCGTTTTGGATGGACGAATTAAGTTGAAATAGACAGTTTTTGCATGAAAACTCATTCCTGGTAGAACTTCATAGCATAGTACAAAGTTCATTTTGGATGGACGAATTAAGTTGAAATAGACAGTTTTTGCATGAAAACTCATTCCTGGTAGAACTTCATAGCAAAGTACAAAGTACGTTTTGGATGGATCAATTTAGTTGAAATAGACAGTTTTTGCATGAAAACTCATTCCTGGTAGAACTTCATAGCAAAGTACAAAGTACGTTTTGGATGGATGAATTTAGTTGAAATAGACAGTTTTTGCATGAAAACTCATTCCTGGTAGAACTTCATAGCAAAGTACAAAGTTCATTTTGGATGGACGAATTAAGTTGAAATAGACAGTTTTTGCATGAAAACTCATTCCTGGTAGAACTTCATAGCAAAGTACAAAGTACGTTTTGGATGGATCAATTTAGTTGAAATAGACAGTTTTTGCATGAAAACTCATTCCTGGTAGAACTTCATAGCAAAGTACAAAGTACGTTTTGGATGGATCAATTTAGTTGAAATAGACAGTTTTTGCATGAAAACTCATTCCTGGTAGAACTTCATAGCAAAGTACAAAGTTCGTTTTGGATGGACGAATTAAGTTGAAATAGACAGTTTTTGCATGAAAACTCATTCCTGGTGGAACTTCATAGCAAAGTACAAAGTTCGTTTTGGATGGATCAATTTAGTTGAAATAGACAGTTTTTGCATGAAAACTCATTCCTGGTAGAACTTCATAGCAAAGTACAAAGTTCGAATCGGATGGACGAATTAAGTTGAAATAGACAGTTTTTGCATGAAAACTCATTCCTGGTAGAACTTCATAGCAAAGTACAAAGTTCATTTTGGATGGACGAATTAAGTTAAAATAGACAGTTTTTGCATGAAAACTCATTCATGGTAGAACTTCATAGCGAAGTACAAAGTACGTTTTGGATGGACGAATTAAGTTGAAATAGACAGTTTTTGCATGAAAACTCATTCCTGGTGGAACTTCATAGCAAAGTACAAAGGTCGAATCGGATGGACGAATTAAGTTGAAATAGACAGTTTTTGCATGAAAACTCATTCCTGGTAGAACTTCATAGCAAAGTACAAAGTTCATTTTGGATGGACGAATTAAGTTGAAATAGACAGTTTTTGCATGAAAACTCATTTATGGTAGAACTTCATAGCAAAGTACAAAGTTCATTTTGGATGGACGAATTAAGTTGAAATAGACAGTTTTTGCATGAAAACTCATTCCTGGTGGAACTTCATAGCAAAGTACAAAGTTCGAATCGGATGGACGAATTAAGTTGAAATAGACAGTTTTTGCATGAAAACTCATTCCTGGTAGAACTTCATAGCAAAGTACAAAGTACGTTTTGGATGGACGAATAAAGTTGAAATAGACAGTTTTTGCATGAAAACTCATTCCTGGTAGAACTTCATAGCAAAGTACAAAGTTCGTTTTGGATGGATCAATTTAGTTGAAATAGACAGTTTTTGCATGAAAACTCATTCCTGGTAGAACTTCATAGCAAAGTACAAAGTACGTTTTGGATGGACGAATTAAGTTGAAATAGACAGTTTTTGCATGAAAACTCATTCCTGGTAGAACTTCATAGCAAAGTACAGTTCGTTTTGGATGGATCAATTTAGTTGAAATAGACAGTTTTTGCATGAAAACTCATTCCTGGTGGAACTTCATAGCAAAGTACAAAGTTCGAATCGGATGGACGAATTAAGTTGAAATAGACAGTTTTTGCATGAAAACTCATTCCTGGTAGAACTTCATAGCAAAGTACAAAGTTCGAATCGGATGGACGAATTAAGTTGAAATAGACAGTTTTTGCATGAAAACTCATTCCTGGTAGAACTTCATAGCAAAGTACAAAGTTCGTTTTGGATGGATCAATTTAGTTGAAATAGGACAGTTTTTGCATGAAAACTCATTCATGGTAGAACTTCATAGCAAAGTACAAAGTTCGTTTTGGATGGATCAATTGAGTTGAAATAGACAGTTTTTGCATGAAAACTCATTCCTGGTAGAACTTCATAGCAAAGTACAAAGTTCGTTTTGGATGGATCAATTTAGTTGAAATAGACAGTTTTTGCATGAAAACTCATTCATGGTAGAACTTCATAGCAAAGTACAAAGTTCGTTTTGATGGATCAATTTAGTTGAAATAGACAGTTTTTGCATGAAAACTCATTCCTGGTAGAACTTCATAGCAAAGTACAAAGTACGTTTTGGATGGACGAATTAAGTTGAAATAGACAGTTTTTGCATGAAAACTCATTCCTGGTAGAACTTCATAGCAAAGTACAAAGTTCGTTTTGGATGGATCAATTTAGTTGAAATAGACAGTTTTTGCATGAAAACTCATTCCTGGTAGAACTTCATAGCAAAGTACAAAGTACGTTTTGGATGGACGAATTAAGTTGAAATAGACAGTTTTTGCATGAAAACTCATTCCTGGTAGAACTTCATAGCAAAGTACAAAGTTCGTTTTGGATGGATCAATTGAGTTGAAATAGACAGTTTTTGCATGAAAACTCATTCCTGGTAGAACTTCATAGCAAAGTACAAAGTTCGAATCGGATGGACGAATTAAGTTGAAATAGACAGTTTTTGCATGAAATCTCATTCATGTAGAACTTCATAGCAAAGTACAAAGTTCGTTTCGGATGGATCAATTTAGTTGAAATAGACAGTTTTTGCATGAAAACTCATTCATGGTAGAACTTCATAGCAAAGTACAAAGTTCATTTTGGATGGACGAATTAAGTTGAAATAGACAGTTTTTGCATGAAAACTCATTCCTGGTAGAACTTCATAGCAAAGTACAAAGTTCATTTTGGATGGACGAATTAAGTTGAAATAGACAGTTTTTGCATGAAAACTCATTCATGGTAGAACTTCATAGCAAAGTACAAAGTACGTTTTGGATGACGAATTAAGTTGAAATAGACAGTTTTTGCATGAAAACTCATTCCTGGTGGAACTTCATAGCAAAGTACAAAGTTCGAATCGGATGGACGAATTAAGTTGAAATAGACAGTTTTTGCATGAAAACTCATTCCTGGTAGAACTTCATAGCATAGTACAAAGTTCATTTTGGATGGACGAATTAAGTTGAAATAGACAGTTTTTGCATGAAAACTCATTCCTGGTAGAACTTCATAGCAAAGTACAAAGTACGTTTTGGATGGATCAATTTAGTTGAAATAGACAGTTTTTGCATGAAAACTCATTCCTGGTGGAACTTCATAGCAAAGTAACAAAGTTCATTTTGGATGGACGAATTAAGTTGAAATAGACAGTTTTTGCATGAAAACTCATTCCTGGTAGAACTTCATAGCAAAGTACAAAGTTCGTTTTGGATGGATCAATTTAGCTGAAATAGACAGTTTTTGCATGAAAACTCATTCATGGTAGAACTTCATAGCAAAGTACAAAGTTCGTTTTGGATGGACGAATTAAGTTGAAATAGACAGTTTTTGTATGAAAACTCATTCCTGGTGGAACTTCATAGCAAAGTACAAAGTTCGAATCGGATGGACGAATTAAGTTGAAATAGATAGTTTTTGCATGAAAACTCATTCCTGGTGGAACTTCATAGCAAAGTACAAAGTTCGAATCGGATGGACGAATTAAGTTGAAATAGACAGTTTTTGCATGAAAACTCATTCCTGGTAGAACTTCATAGCAAAGTACAAAGTACGTTTTGGATGGACGAATTTAGTTGAAATAGACAGTTTTTGCATGAAAACTCATTCCTGGTGGAACTTCATAGCAAAGTACAAAGTTCGAATCGGATGGACGAATTAAGTTGAAATAGACAGTTTTTGCATGAAAACTCATTCCTGGTAGAACTTCATAGCAAAGTACAAAGTTCGTTTTGGATGGACGAATTTAGTTGAAATAGACAGTTTTTGCATGAAAACTCATTCCTGGTGGAACTTCAAAGCAAAGTACAAAGTTCGAATCGGATGGACGAATTAAGTTGAAATAGACAGTTTTTGCATGAAAACTCATTCCTGGTGGAACTTCAAAGCAAAGTACAAAGTTCGAATCGGATGGACGAAATAAGTTGAAATAGACAGTTTTTGCATGAAAACTCATTCCTGGTGAAACTTCATAGCAAAGTACAAAGTTCGAATCGGATGGACGAATTAAGTTGAAATAGGACAGTTTTTGCATGAAAACTCATTCCTGGTGAATCTTCATAGCAAAGTACAAAGTTCGAATCGGATGGACGAATTAAGTTGAAATAGACAGTTTTTGCATGAAAACTCATTCCTGGTGGAAACTTCATAGCAAAGTACAAAGTTCGAATCGGATGGACGAATTAAGTTGAAATAGACAGTTTTTGCATGAAAACTCATTCCTGGTGAAACTTCATAGGAA
>NW_026453793.1:0-58476 GCF_943734755.1 Anopheles moucheti | reverse complement strand
TTTCAACTAAATTGATCCATCCAAAACGAACTTTGTACTTTGCTATGAAGTTCCACCAGGAATGAGTTTTCATGCAAAAACTGTCTATTTCAACTAACTTTGTCCATCCAAAACGAACTTTGTACTTTGCTATGAAGTTCCACCAGGAATGAGTTTTCATGCAAAAACTGTCTATTTCAACTAACTTTGTCCATCCAAAACGAACTTTGTACTTTGCTATGAAGTTCCACCAGGAATGAGTTTTCATGCAAAAACTGTCTATTTCAACTAACTTTGTCCATCCAAAACGAACTTTGTACTTTGCTATGAAGTTCCACCAGGAATGAGTTTTCATGCAAAAACTGTCTATTTCAACTTAATTCGTCCATCCAAAACGAACTTTGTACTTTGCTATGAAGTTCCACCAGGAATGAGTTTTCATGCAAAAACTGTCTATTTCAACTAAATTGATCCATCCAAAACGAACTTTGTACTTTGCTATGAAGTTCCACCAGGAATGAGTTTTTATGCAAAAACTGTCTATTTCAACTAACTTTGTCCATCCAAAAACGAACTTTGTACTTTGCTATGAAGTTCCACCAGGAATGAGTTTTTATGCAAAAACTGTCTATTTCAACTAACTTTGTCCATCCAAAACGAACTTTGTACTTTGCTATGAAGTTCCACCAGGAATGAGTTTTCATGCAAAAACTATCTATTTCAACTAAATTGATCCATCCAAAACGAACTTTGTACTTTGCTATGAAGTTCCACCAGGAATGAGTTTTTATGCAAAAACTGTCTATTTCAACTAACTTTGTCCATCTAAAACGAACTTTGTACTTTGCTATGAAGTTCCACCAGGAATGAGTTTTCATGCAAAAACTGTCTATTTCAACTTAATTCGTCCATCCAAAACGAACTTTGTACTTTGCTATGAAGTTCCACCAGGAATGAGTTTTCATGCAAAAACTGTCTATTTCAACTAACTTTGTCAATCCAAAACGAACTTTGTACTTTGCTATGAAGTTCCACCAGGAATGAGTTTTCATGCAAAAACTGTCTATTTCAACTTAATTCGTCCATCCAAAACGAACTTTGTACTTTGCTATGAAGTTCCACCAGGAATGAGTTTTCATGCAAAAACTGTCTATTTCAACTAACTTTGTCCATCCAAAACGAACTTTGTACTTTGCTATGAAGTTCCACCAGGAATGAGTTTTCATGCAAAAACTGTCTATTTCAACTAACTTTGTCCATCCAAAACGAACTTTGTACTTTGCTATGAAGTTCCACCAGGAATGAGTTTCATGCAAAAACTGTCTATTTCAACTAACTTTGTCCATCCAAAACGAACTTTGTACTTTGCTATGAAGTTCCACCAGGACTGAGTTTTTATGCAAAAACTGTCTATTTCAACTTAATTCGTCCATCCAAAACGAACTTTGTACTTTGCTATGAAGTTCCACCAGGAATGAGTTTTCATACAAAAACTGTCTATTTCAACTAACTTTGTCCATCCAAAACGAACTTTGTACTTTGCTATGAAGTTCCACCAGGACTGAGTTTTTATGCAAAAACTGTCTATTTCAACTTAATTCGTCCATCCAAAACGAACTTTGTACTTTGCTATGAAGTTCCACCAGGAATGAGTTTTCATGCAAAAACTGTCTATTTCAACTAACTTTGTCCATCCAAAACGAACTTTGTACTTTGCTATGAAGTTCCACCAGGAATGAGTTTTCATGCAAAAACTGTCTATTTCAACTTAATTCGTCCATCCAAAACGAACTTTGTACTTTGCTATGAAGTTCCACCAGGAATGAGTTTTCATGCAAAAACTGTCTATTTCAACTAACTTTGTCCATCCAAAACGAACTTTGTACTTTGCTATGAAGTTCCACCAGGAATGAGTTTTCATGCAAAAACTGTCTATTTCAACTGAATTGATCCATCCAAAACGAACTTTGTACTTTGCTATGAAGTTCCACCAGGAATGAGTTTTCATGCAAAAACTGTCTATTTCAACTAACTTTGTCCATCCAAAACGAACTTTGTACTTTGCTATGAAGTTCCACCAGGAATGAGTTTTCATGCAAAAACTGTCTATTTCAACTAACTTTGTCAATCCAAACGAACTTTGTACTTTGCTATGAAGTTCCACCAGGAATGAGTTTTCATGCAAAAACTGTCTATTTCAACTTAATTCGTCCATCCAAAACGAACTTTGTACTTTGCTATGAAGTTCCACCAGGAATGAGTTTTCATGCAAAAACTGTCTATTTCAACTAACTTTGTCCATCCAAAACGAACTTTGTACTTTGCTATGAAGTTCCACCAGGAATGAGTTTTCATGCAAAAACTGTCTATTTCAACTAACTTTGTCCATCCAAAACGAACTTTGTACTTTGCTATGAAGTTCCACCAGGAATGAGTTTTTATGCAAAAACTGTCTATTTCAACTAACTTTGTCCATCCAAAACGAACTTTGTACTTTGCTATGAAGTTCCACCAGGAATGAGTTTTCATGCAAAAACTGTCTATTTCAACTAACTTTGTCCATCCAAAACGAACTTTGTACTTTGCTATGAAGTTCCACCAGGAATGAGTTTTCATGCAAAAACTGTCTATTTCAACTAACTTTGTCCATCCAAAACGAACTTTGTACTTTGCTATGAAGTTCCACCAGGAATGAGTTTTCATGCAAAAACTGTCTATTTCAACTTAATTCGTCCATCCGATTCGAACTTTGTACTTTGCTATGAAGTTCCACCAGGATTGAGTTTTCATGCAAAAACTGTCTATTTCAACTAACTTTGTCCATCCAAAACGAACTTTGTACTTTGCTATGAAGTTCCACCAGGAATGAGTTTTCATGCAAAAACTGTCTATTTCAACTAACTTTGTCCATCCAAAACGAAATTTGTACTTTGCTATGAAGTTCCACCAGGAATGAGTTTTCATGCAAAAACTGTCTATTTCAACTAACTTTGTCCATCCAAAACGAACTTTGTACTTTGCTATGAAGTTCCACCAGGAATGAGTTTTCATGCAAAAACTGTCTATTTCAACTAACTTTGTCCATCCAAAACGAACTTTGTACTTTGCTATGAAGTTCCACCAGGAATGAGTTTTCATGCAAAAACTGTCTATTTCAACTTAATTCGTCCATCCAAAACGAACTTTGTACTTTGCTATGAAGTTCCACCAGGAATGAGTTTTCATGCAAAAACTGTTGTTTTCAACTAACTTTGTCCATCCAAAACGAACTTTGTACTTTGCTATGAAGTTCCACCAGGAATGAGTTTTCATGCAAAAACTGTCTATTTCAACTTAATTCGTCCATCCAAAACGAACTTTGTACTTTGCTATGAAGTTCCACCAGGAATGAGTTTTCATGCAAAAACTGTCTATTTCAACTAAATTGATCCATCCAAAACGAACTTTGTACTTTGCTATGAAGTTCCACCAGGAATGAGTTTTTATGCAAAAACTGTCTATTTCAACTAACTTTGTCCATCCAAAACGAACTTTGTACTTTGCTATGAAGTTCCACCAGGAATGAGTTTTTATGCAAAAACTGTCTATTTCAACTAACTTTGTCCATCCAAAACGAACTTTGTACTTTGCTATGAAGTTCCACCAGGAATGAGTTTTCATGCAAAAACTATCTATTTCAACTAAATTGATCCATCCAAAACGAACTTTGTACTTTGCTATGAAGTTCCACCAGGAATGAGTTTTCATGCAAAAACTGTCTATTTCAACTAACTTTGTCCATCCAAAACGAACTTTGTACTTTGCTATGAAGTTCCACCAGGAATGAGTTTTCATGCAAAAACTGTCTATTTCAACTAACTTTGTCCATCCAAAACGAAATTTGTACTTTGCTATGAAGTTCCACCAAGAATGAGTTTTCATGCAAAAACTGTCTATTTCAACTAACTTTGTCCATCCAAAACGAACTTTGTACTTTGCTATGAAGTTCCACCAGGAATGAGTTTTCATGCAAAAACTGTCTATTTCAACTAAATTGATCCATCCAAAACGAACTTTGTACTTTGCTATGAAGTTCCACCAGGAATGAGTTTTCATGCAAAAACTGTCTATTTCAACTAAATTCGTCCATCTGATTCGAACTTTGTACTTTGCTATGAAGTTCCACCAGGAATGAGTTTTCATGCAAAAACTGTCTATTTCAACTTAATTCGTCCATCCAAAACGAACTTTGTACTTTGCTATGAAGTTCCACCAGGAATGAGTTTTCATGCAAAAACTTTCTATTTCAACTAACTTTGTCCATCCAAAACGAACTTTGTACTTTGCTATGAAGTTCCACCAGGAATGAGTTTTCATGCAAAAACTGTCTATTTCAACTAAATTGATCCATCCAAAACGAACTTTGTACTTTGCTATGAAGTTCCACCAGGAATGAGTTTTCATGCAAAAACTGTCTATTTCAACTAAATTCGTCCATCTGATTCGAACTTTGTACTTTGCTATGAAGTTCCACCAGGAATGAGTTTTCATACAAAAACTGTCTATTTCAACTAACTTTGTCCATCCAAAACGAACTTTGTACTTTGCTATGAAGTTCCACCAGGAATGAGTTTTCATGCAAAAACTGTCTATTTCAACTAACTTTGTGCATCCAAAACGAACTTTGTACTTTGCTATGAAGTTCCACCAGGAATGAGTTTTCATGCAAAAACTGTCTATTTCAACTAAATTGATCCATCCAAAACGAACTTTGTACTTTGCTATGAAGTTCCACCAGGAATGAGTTTTTATGCAAAAACTGTCTATTTCAACTAACTTTGTCCATCCAAAACGAACTTTGTTCTTTCATATGAAGTTCCACCAGGAATGAGTTTTCATGCAAAAACTGTCTATTTCAACTAAATTGATCCATCCAAAACGAACTTTGTACTTTGCTATGAAGTTCCACCAGGAATGAGTTTTTATGCAAAAACTGTCTATTTCAACTAACTTTGTCCATCCAAAACGAACTTTGTACTTTGCTATGAAGTTCCACCAGGAATGAGTTTTCATGCAAAAACTGTCTATTTCAACTAAATTGATCCATCCAAAACGAACTTTGTACTTTGCTATGAAGTTCCACCAGGAATGAGTTTTCATGCAAAAACTGTCTATTTCAACTAAATTGATCCATCCAAAACGAACTTTGTACTTTGCTATGAAGTTCCACCAGGAATGAGTTTTCATGCAAAAACTGTCTATTTCAACTAAATTCGTCCATCTGATTCGAACTTTGTACTTTGCTATGAAGTTCCACCAGGAATGAGTTTTCATACAAAAACTGTCTATTTCAACTTAATTCGTCCATCCAAAACGAACTTTGTACTTTGCTATGAAGTTCCACCAGGAATGAGTTTTCATGCAAAAACTGTCTATTTCAACTAAATTGATCCATCCAAAACGAACTTTGTACTTTGCTATGAAGTTCCACCAGGAATGAGTTTTCATGCAAAAACTGTCTATTTCAACTAACTTTGTCCATCCAAAACGAACTTTGTACTTTGCTATGAAGTTCCACCAGGAATGAGTTTTCATGTAAAAACTGTCTATTTCAACTAAATTGATCCATCCAAAACGAACTTTGTACTTTGCTATGAAGTTCCACCAGGAATGAGTTTTTATGCAAAAACTGTCTATTTCAACTAACTTTGTCCATCCAAAACGAACTTTATACTTTGCTATGAAGTTCCACCAGGAATGAGTTTTTATGCAAAAACTGTCTATTTCAACTTAATTCGTCCATCCAAAACGAACTTTGTACTTTGCTATGAAGTTCCACCAGGAATGAGTTTTCATGCAAAAACTGTCTATTTCAACTAACTTTGTCCATCCAAAACGAACTTTGTACTTTGCTATGAAGTTCCACCAGGAATGAGTTTTCATGCAAAAACTGTCTATTTCAACTAAATTGATCCATCCAAAACGAACTTTGTACTTTGCTATGAAGTTCCACCAGGAATGAGTTTTCATGCAAAAACTGTCTATTTCAACTAACTTTGTCCATCCAAAACGAACTTTGTACTTTGCTATGAAGTTCCACCAGGAATGAGTTTTCATGCAAAAACTGTCTATTTCAACTAACTTTGTCCATCCAAAACGAACTTTGTACTTTGCTATGAAGTTCCACCAGGAATGAGTTTTCATGCAAAAACTGTCTATTTCAACTTAATTCGTCCATCCAAAACGAACTTTGTACTTTGCTATGAAGTTCCACCAGGAATGAGTTTTCATGCAAAAACTGTCTATTTCAACTAAATTGATCCATCCAAAACGAACTTTGTACTTTGCTATGAAGTTCCACCAGGAATGAGTTTTCATGCAAAAACTGTCTATTTCAACTAACTTTGTCCATCCAAAACGAACTTTGTACTTTGCTATGAAGTTCCACCAGGAATGAGTTTTCATGCAAAAACTGTCTATTTCAACTAACTTTGTCCATCCAAAACGAACTTTGTACTTTGCTATGAAGTTCCACCAGGAATGAGTTTTCATGCAAAAACTGTCTATTTCAACTAACTTTGTCCATCCAAAACGAACTTTGTACTTTGCTATGAAGTTCCACCAGGAATGAGTTTTCATGCAAAAACTGTCTATTTCAACTAAATTGATCCATCCAAAACGAACTTTGTACTTTGCTATGAAGTTCCACCAGGAATGAGTTTTCATGCAAAAACTGTCTATTTCTACTTAATTGATCCATCCAAAACGATCTTTGTACTTTGCTATGAAGTTCCACCAGGAATGAGTTTTCATGCAAAAACTGTCTATTTCAACTAACTTTGTCCATCCAAAACGAACTTTGTACTTTGCTATGAAGTTCCACCAGGAATGAGTTTTCATGCAAAAACTGTCTATTTCAACTAAATTGATCCATCCAACACGAACTTTGTACTTTGCTATGAAGTTCCACCAGGAATGAGTTTTCATGCAAAAACTGTCTACTTCAACTAACTTTGTCCATCCAAAACGAACTTTGTACTTTGCTATGAAGTTCCACCAGGAATGAGTTTTCATGCAAAAACTGTCTATTTCAACTAAATTGATCCATCCAAAACGAACTTTGTACTTTGCTATGAAGTTCCACCAGGAATGAGTTTTCATGCAAAAACTGTCTATTTCAACTAACTTTGTCCATCCAAAACGAACTTTGTACTTTGCTATGAAGTTCCACCAGGAATGAGTTTTCATGCAAAAACTGTCTATTTCAACTAACTTTGTCCATCCAAAACGAACTTTGTACTTTGCTATGAAGTTCCACCAGGAATGAGTTTTCATGCAAAAACTGTCTATTTCAACTAACTTTGTCCATCCAAAACGAACTTTGTACTTTGCTATGAAGTTCCACCAGGAATGAGTTTTCATGCAAAAACTGTCTATTTCAACTTAATTCGTCCATCCAAAACGAACTTTGTACTTTGCTATGAAGTTCCACCAGGAATGAGTTTTCATGCAAAAACTGTCTATTTCAACTAAATTGATCCATCCAAAACGAACTTTGTACTTTGCTATGAAGTTCCACCAGGAATGAGTTTTTATGCAAAAACTGTCTATTTCAACTAACTTTGTCCATCCAAAACGAACTTTGTACTTTGCTATGAAGTTCCACCAGGAATGAGTTTTCATGCAAAAACTATCTATTTCAACTAAATTGATCCATCCAAAACGAACTTTGTACTTTGCTATGAAGTTCCACCAGGAATGAGTTTTCATACAAAAACTGTCTATTTCAACTTAATTCGTCCATCCAAAACGAACTTTGTACTTTGCTATGAAGTTCCACCAGGAATGAGTTTTCATGCAAAAACTGTCTATTTCAACTAACTTTGTCCATCCAAAACGAACTTTGTACTTTGCTATGAAGTTCCACCAGGAATGAGTTTTCATGCAAAAACTGTCTATTTCAACTTAATTCGTCCATCCAAAACGAACTTTGTACTTTGCTATGAAGTTCCACCAGGAATGAGTTTTCATGCAAAAACTGTCTATTTCAACTAAATTGATCCATCCAAAACGAACTTTGTACTTTGCTATGAAGTTCCACCAGGAATGAGTTTTTATGCAAAAACTGTCTATTTCAACTAACTTTGTCCATCCAAAACGAACTTTGTACTTTGCTATGAAGTTCCACCAGGAATGAGTTTTCATGCAAAAACTGTCTATTTCAACTAAATTGATCCATCCAAAACGAACTTTGTACTTTGCTATGAAGTTCCACCAGGAATGAGTTTTCATGCAAAAACTGTCTATTTCTACTAAATTGATCCATCCAAAACGAACTTTGTACTTTGCTATGAAGTTCCACCAGGAATGAGTTTTCATGCAAAAACTGTCTATTTCAACTAAATTGATCCATCCAAAACGAACTTTGTACTTTGCTATGAAGTTCCACCAGGAATGAGTTTTCATGCAAAAACTGTCTATTTCAACTAACTTTGTCCATCCAAAACGAACTTTGTACTTTGCTATGAAGTTCCACCAGGAATGAGTTTTCATGCAAAAACTGTCTATTTCAACTAAATTGATCCATCCAAAACGAACTTTGTACTTTGCTATGAAGTTCCACCAGGAATGAGTTTTCATGCAAAAACTGTCTATTTCAACTAAATTGATCCATCCAACACGAACTTTGTACTTTGCTATGAAGTTCCACCAGGAATGAGTTTTCATGCAAAAACTGTCTATTTCAACTAAATTGATCCATCCAAAACGAACTTTGTACTTTGCTATGAAGTTCCACCAGGAATGAGTTTTCATGCAAAAACTGTCTATTTCAACTAAATTGATCCATCCAAAACGAACTTTGTACTTTGCTATGAAGTTCCACCAGGAATGAGTTTTCATGCAAAAACTGTCTATTTCAACTAACTTTGTCCATCCAAAACGAACTTTGTACTTTGCTATGAAGTTCCACCAGGAATGAGTTTTCATGCAAAAACTGTCTATTTCAACTAACTTTGTCCATCCAAAACGAACTTTGTACTTTGCTATGAAGTTCCACCAGGAATGAGTTTTCATGCAAAAACTGTCTATTTCAACTAACTTTGTCCATCCAAAACGAACTTTGTACTTTGCTATGAAGTTCCACCAGGAATGAGTTTTCATGCAAAAACTGTCTATTTCAACTTAATTCGTCCATCCAAAACGAACTTTGTACTTTGCTATGAAGTTCCACCAGGAATGAGTTTTCATGCAAAAACTGTCTATTTCAACTAAATTGATCCATCCAAAACGAACTTTGTACTTTGCTATGAAGTTCCACCAGGAATGAGTTTTTATGCAAAAACTGTCTATTTCAACTAACTTTGTCCATCCAAAACGAACTTTGTACTTTGCTATGAAGTTCCACCAGGAATGAGTTTTCATGCAAAAACTATCTATTTCAACTAAATTGATCCATCCAAAACGAACTTTGTACTTTGCTATGAAGTTCCACCAGGAATGAGTTTTTATGCAAAAACTGTCTATTTCAACTAACTTTGTCCATCTAAAACGAACTTTGTACTTTGCTATGAAGTTCCACCAGGAATGAGTTTTCATGCAAAAACTGTCTATTTCAACTTAATTCGTCCATCCAAAACGAACTTTGTACTTTGCTATGAAGTTCCACCAGGAATGAGTTTTCATGCAAAAACTGTCTATTTCAACTAACTTTGTCAATCCAAAACGAACTTTGTACTTTGCTATGAAGTTCCACCAGGAATGAGTTTTCATGCAAAAACTGTCTATTTCAACTTAATTCGTCCATCCAAAACGAACTTTGTACTTTGCTATGAAGTTCCACCAGGAATGAGTTTTCATGCAAAAACTGTCTATTTCAACTAACTTTGTCCATCCAAAACGAACTTTGTACTTTGCTATGAAGTTCCACCAGGAATGAGTTTTCATGCAAAAACTGTCTATTTCAACTAACTTTGTCCATCCAAAACGAACTTTGTACTTTGCTATGAAGTTCCACCAGGAATGAGTTTTCATGCAAAAACTGTCTATTTCAACTAACTTTGTCCATCCAAAACGAACTTTGTACTTTGCTATGAAGTTCCACCAGGACTGAGTTTTTATGCAAAAACTGTCTATTTCAACTTAATTCGTCCATCCAAAACGAACTTTGTACTTTGCTATGAAGTTCCACCAGGAATGAGTTTTCATACAAAAACTGTCTATTTCAACTAACTTTGTCCATCCAAAACGAACTTTGTACTTTGCTATGAAGTTCCACCAGGACTGAGTTTTTATGCAAAAACTGTCTATTTCAACTTAATTCGTCCATCCAAAACGAACTTTGTACTTTGCTATGAAGTTCCACCAGGAATGAGTTTTCATGCAAAAACTGTCTATTTCAACTAACTTTGTCCATCCAAAACGAACTTTGTACTTTGCTATGAAGTTCCACCAGGAATGAGTTTTCATGCAAAAACTGTCTATTTCAACTTAATTCGTCCATCCAAAACGAACTTTGTACTTTGCTATGAAGTTCCACCAGGAATGAGTTTTCATGCAAAAACTGTCTATTTCAACTAACTTTGTCCATCCAAAACGAACTTTGTACTTTGCTATGAAGTTCCACCAGGAATGAGTTTTCATGCAAAAACTGTCTATTTCAACTGAATTGATCCATCCAAAACGAACTTTGTACTTTGCTATGAAGTTCCACCAGGAATGAGTTTTCATGCAAAAACTGTCTATTTCAACTAACTTTGTCCATCCAAAACGAACTTTGTACTTTGCTATGAAGTTCCACCAGGAATGAGTTTTCATGCAAAAACTGTCTATTTCAACTAACTTTGTCAATCCAAAACGAACTTTGTACTTTGCTATGAAGTTCCACCAGGAATGAGTTTTCATGCAAAAACTGTCTATTTCAACTTAATTCGTCCATCCAAAACGAACTTTGTACTTTGCTATGAAGTTCCACCAGGAATGAGTTTTCATGCAAAAACTGTCTATTTCAACTAACTTTGTCCATCCAAAACGAACTTTGTACTTTGCTATGAAGTTCCACCAGGAATGAGTTTTCATGCAAAAACTGTCTATTTCAACTAACTTTGTCCATCCAAAACGAACTTTGTACTTTGCTATGAAGTTCCACCAGGAATGAGTTTTTATGCAAAAACTGTCTATTTCAACTAACTTTGTCCATCCAAAACGAACTTTGTACTTTGCTATGAAGTTCCACCAGGAATGAGTTTTCATGCAAAAACTGTCTATTTCAACTAACTTTGTCCATCCAAAACGAACTTTGTACTTTGCTATGAAGTTCCACCAGGAATGAGTTTTCATGCAAAAACTGTCTATTTCAACTAACTTTGTCCATCCAAAACGAACTTTGTACTTTGCTATGAAGTTCCACCAGGAATGAGTTTTCATGCAAAAACTGTCTATTTCAACTTAATTCGTCCATCCGATTCGAACTTTGTACTTTGCTATGAAGTTCCACCAGGATTGAGTTTTCATGCAAAAACTGTCTATTTCAACTAACTTTGTCCATCCAAAACGAACTTTGTACTTTGCTATGAAGTTCCACCAGGAATGAGTTTTCATGCAAAAACTGTCTATTTCAACTAACTTTGTCCATCCAAAACGAAATTTGTACTTTGCTATGAAGTTCCACCAGGAATGAGTTTTCATGCAAAAACTGTCTATTTCAACTAACTTTGTCCATCCAAAACGAACTTTGTACTTTGCTATGAAGTTCCACCAGGAATGAGTTTTCATGCAAAAACTGTCTATTTCAACTAACTTTGTCCATCCAAAACGAACTTTGTACTTTGCTATGAAGTTCCACCAGGAATGAGTTTTCATGCAAAAACTGTCTATTTCAACTTAATTCGTCCATCCAAAACGAACTTTGTACTTTGCTATGAAGTTCCACCAGGAATGAGTTTTCATGCAAAAACTGTTGTTTTCAACTAACTTTGTCCATCCAAAACGAACTTTGTACTTTGCTATGAAGTTCCACCAGGAATGAGTTTTCATGCAAAAACTGTCTATTTCAACTTAATTCGTCCATCCAAAACGAACTTTGTACTTTGCTATGAAGTTCCACCAGGAATGAGTTTTCATGCAAAAACTGTCTATTTCAACTAAATTGATCCATCCAAAACGAACTTTGTACTTTGCTATGAAGTTCCACCAGGAATGAGTTTTTATGCAAAAACTGTCTATTTCAACTAACTTTGTCCATCCAAAACGAACTTTGTACTTTGCTATGAAGTTCCACCAGGAATGAGTTTTTATGCAAAAACTGTCTATTTCAACTAACTTTGTCCATCCAAAACGAACTTTGTACTTTGCTATGAAGTTCCACCAGGAATGAGTTTTCATGCAAAAACTATCTATTTCAACTAAATTGATCCATCCAAAACGAACTTTGTACTTTGCTATGAAGTTCCACCAGGAATGAGTTTTCATGCAAAAACTGTCTATTTCAACTAACTTTGTCCATCCAAAACGAACTTTGTACTTTGCTATGAAGTTCCACCAGGAATGAGTTTTCATGCAAAAACTGTCTATTTCAACTAACTTTGTCCATCCAAAACGAAATTTGTACTTTGCTATGAAGTTCCACCAAGAATGAGTTTTCATGCAAAAACTGTCTATTTCAACTAACTTTGTCCATCCAAAACGAACTTTGTACTTTGCTATGAAGTTCCACCAGGAATGAGTTTTCATGCAAAAACTGTCTATTTCAACTAAATTGATCCATCCAAAACGAACTTTGTACTTTGCTATGAAGTTCCACCAGGAATGAGTTTTTATGCAAAAACTGTCTATTTCAACTAACTTTGTCCATCCAAAACGAACTTTGTACTTTGCTATGAAGTTCCACCAGGAATGAGTTTTCATGCAAAAACTATCTATTTCAACTAAATTGATCCATCCAAAACGAACTTTGTACTTTGCTATGAAGTTCCACCAGGAATGAGTTTTCATACAAAAACTGTCTATTTCAACTTAATTCGTCCATCCAAAACGAACTTTGTACTTTGCTATGAAGTTCCACCAGGAATGAGTTTTCATGCAAAAACTGTCTATTTCAACTAACTTTGTCCATCTAAAACGAACTTTGTACTTTGCTATGAAGTTCCACCAGGAATGAGTTTTCATGCAAAAACTGTCTATTTCAACTTAATTCGTCCATCCAAAACGAACTTTGTACTTTGCTATGAAGTTCCACCAGGAATGAGTTTTCATGCAAAAACTGTCTATTTCAACTAAATTGATCCATCCAAAACGAACTTTGTACTTTGCTATGAAGTCCACCAGGAATGAGTTTTTTATGCAAAAACTGTCTATTTCAACTAACTTTGTCCATCCAAAACGAACTTTGTACTTTGCTATGAAGTTCCACCAGGAATGAGTTTTCATGCAAAAACTGTCTATTTCAACTAAATTGATCCATCCAAAACGAACTTTGTACTTTGCTATGAAGTTCCACCAGGAATGAGTTTTCATGCAAAAACTGTCTATTTCTACTAAATTGATCCATCCAAAACGAACTTTGTACTTTGCTATGAAGTTTCCACCAGGAATGAGTTTTCATGCAAAAACTGTCTATTTCAACTAAATTGATCCATCCAAAACGAACTTTGTACTTTGCTATGAAGTTCCACCAGGAATGAGTTTTCATGCAAAACTGTCTATTTCAACTAACTTTGTCCATCAAAACGAACTTTGTACTTTGCTATGAAGTTCCACCAGGAATGAGTTTTCATGCAAAAACTGTCTATTTCAACTAATTGATCCATCCAAAACGAACTTTGTACTTTGCTATGAAGTTCCACCAGGAATGAGTTTTCATGCAAAAACTGTCTATTTCAACTAAATTGATCCATCCAACACGAACTTTGTACTTTGCTATGAAGTTCCACCAGGAATGAGTTTTCATGCAAAAACTGTCTACTTCAACTAACTTTGTCCATCCAAAACGAACTTTGTACTTTGCTATGAAGTTCCACCAGGAATGAGTTTTCATGCAAAAACTGTCTATTTCAACTAACTTTGTCCATCCAAAACGAAATTTGTACTTTGCTATGAAGTTCCACCAGGAATGAGTTTTCATGCAAAAACTGTCTATTTCAACTAACTTTGTCCATCCAAAACGAACTTTGTACTTTGCTATGAAGTTCCACCAGGAATGAGTTTTCATGCAAAAACTGTCTATTTCAACTAACTTTGTCCATCCAAAACGAACTTTGTACTTTGCTATGAAGTTCCACCAGGAATGAGTTTTCATGCAAAAACTGTCTATTTCAACTAACTTTGTCCATCCAAAACGAACTTTGTACTTTGCTATGAAGTTCCACCAAGAATGAGTTTTCATGCAAAAACTGTCTATTTCAACTAACTTTGTCCATCCAAAACGAACTTTGTACTTTGCTATGAAGTTCCACCAGGAATGAGTTTTCATGCAAAAACTGTCTATTTCAACTTAATTCGTCCATCCAAAACGAACTTTGTACTTTGCTATGAAGTTCCACCAGGAATGAGTTTTCATGCAAAAACTGTCTATTTCAACTAAATTGATCCATCCAAAACGAACTTTGTACTTTGCTATGAAGTTCCACCAGGAATGAGTTTTTATGCAAAAACTGTCTATTTCAACTAACTTTGTCCATCCAAAACGAACTTTGTACTTTGCTATGAAGTTCCACCAGGAATGAGTTTTTATGCAAAAACTGTCTATTTCAACTAACTTTGTCCATCCAAAACGAACTTTGTACTTTGCTATGAAGTTCCACCAGGAATGAGTTTTCATGCAAAAACTATCTATTTCAACTAAATTGATCCATCCAAAACGAACTTTGTACTTTGCTATGAAGTTCCACCAGGAATGAGTTTTTATGCAAAAACTGTCTATTTCAACTAACTTTGTCCATCTAAAACGAACTTTGTACTTTGCTATGAAGTTCCACCAGGAATGAGTTTTCATGCAAAAACTGTCTATTTCAACTTAATTCGTCCATCCAAAACGAACTTTGTACTTTGCTATGAAGTTCCACCAGGAATGAGTTTTCATGCAAAAACTGTCTATTTCAACTAACTTTGTCAATCCAAAACGAACTTTGTACTTTGCTATGAAGTTCCACCAGGAATGAGTTTTCATGCAAAAACTGTCTATTTCAACTTAATTCGTCCATCCAAAACGAACTTTGTACTTTGCTATGAAGTTCCACCAGGAATGAGTTTTCATGCAAAAACTGTCTATTTCAACTAACTTTGTCCATCCAAAACGAACTTTGTACTTTGCTATGAAGTTCCACCAGGAATGAGTTTTCATGCAAAAACTGTCTATTTCAACTAACTTTGTCCATCCAAAACGAACTTTGTACTTTGCTATGAAGTTCCACCAGGAATGAGTTTTCATGCAAAAACTGTCTATTTCAACTAACTTTGTCCATCCAAAACGAACTTTGTACTTTGCTATGAAGTTCCACCAGGACTGAGTTTTTATGCAAAAACTGTCTATTTCAACTTAATTCGTCCATCCAAAACGAACTTTGTACTTTGCTATGAAGTTCCACCAGGAATGAGTTTTCATACAAAAACTGTCTATTTCAACTAACTTTGTCCATCCAAAACGAACTTTGTACTTTGCTATGAAGTTCCACCAGGACTGAGTTTTTATGCAAAAACTGTCTATTTCAACTTAATTCGTCCATCCAAAACGAACTTTGTACTTTGCTATGAAGTTCCACCAGGAATGAGTTTTCATGCAAAAACTGTCTATTTCAACTAACTTTGTCCATCCAAAACGAACTTTGTACTTTGCTATGAAGTTCCACCAGGAATGAGTTTTCATGCAAAAACTGTCTATTTCAACTTAATTCGTCCATCCAAAACGAACTTTGTACTTTGCTATGAAGTTCCACCAGGAATGAGTTTTCATGCAAAAACTGTCTATTTCAACTAACTTTGTCCATCCAAAACGAACTTTGTACTTTGCTATGAAGTTCCACCAGGAATGAGTTTTCATGCAAAAACTGTCTATTTCAACTGAATTGATCCATCCAAAACGAACTTTGTACTTTGCTATGAAGTTCCACCAGGAATGAGTTTTCATGCAAAAACTGTCTATTTCAACTAACTTTGTCCATCCAAAACGAACTTTGTACTTTGCTATGAAGTTCCACCAGGAATGAGTTTTCATGCAAAAACTGTCTATTTCAACTAACTTTGTCAATCCAAAACGAACTTTGTACTTTGCTATGAAGTTCCACCAGGAATGAGTTTTCATGCAAAAACTGTCTATTTCAACTTAATTCGTCCATCCAAAACGAACTTTGTACTTTGCTATGAAGTTCCACCAGGAATGAGTTTTCATGCAAAAACTGTCTATTTCAACTAACTTTGTCCATCCAAAACGAACTTTGTACTTTGCTATGAAGTTCCACCAGGAATGAGTTTTCATGCAAAAACTGTCTATTTCAACTAACTTTGTCCATCCAAAACGAACTTTGTACTTTGCTATGAAGTTCCACCAGGAATGAGTTTTTATGCAAAAACTGTCTATTTCAACTAACTTTGTCCATCCAAAACGAACTTTGTACTTTGCTATGAAGTTCCACCAGGAATGAGTTTTCATGCAAAAACTGTCTATTTCAACTTAATTCGTCCATCCGATTCGAACTTTGTACTTTGCTATGAAGTTCCACCAGGAATGAGTTTTCATGCAAAAACTGTCTATTTCAACTAACTTTGTCCATCCAAAACGAACTTTGTACTTTGCTATGAAGTTCCACCAGGAATGAGTTTTCATGCAAAAACTGTTGTTTTCAACTTAATTCGTCCATCCGATTCGAACTTTGTACTTTGCTATGAAGTTCCACCAGGAATGAGTTTTCATGCAAAAACTGTCTATTTCAACTAACTTTGTCCATCCAAAACGAACTTTGTACTTTGCTATGAAGTTCCACCAGGAATGAGTTTTTATGCAAAAACTGTCTATTTCAACTAACTTTGTCCATCCAAAACGAACTTTGTACTTTGCTATGAAGTTCCACCAGGAATGAGTTTTCATGCAAAAACTGTCTATTTCAACTTAATTCGTCCATCCGATTCGAACTTTGTACTTTGCTATGAAGTTCCACCAGGAATGAGTTTTCATGCAAAAACTGTCTATTTCAACTAACTTTGTCCATCCAAAACGAACTTTGTACTTTGCTATGAAGTTCCACCAGGAATGAGTTTTCATGCAAAAACTGTCTATTTCAACGAACTTTGTCCATCCAAAACGAACTTTGTACTTTGCTATGAAGTTCCACCAGGAATGAGTTTTCATGCAAAAACTGTCTATTTCAACTTAATTCGTCCATCCAAAACGAACTTTGTACTTTGCTATGAAGTTCCACCAGGAATGAGTTTTCATGCAAAAACTGTTGTTTTCAACTAACTTTGTCCATCCAAAACGAACTTTGTACTTTGCTATGAAGTTCCACCAGGAATGAGTTTTCATGCAAAAACTGTCTATTTCAACTAACTTTGTCTATCCAAAACGAACTTTGTACTTTGCTATGAAGTTCCACCAGGAATGAGTTTTCATGCAAAAACTGTCTATTTCAACTAACTTTGTCCATCCAAAACGAACTTTGTACTTTGCTATGAAGTTCCACCAGGAATGAGTTTTCATGCAAAAACTGTCTATTTCCACTAACTTTGTCCATCCAAAACGAACTTTGTACTTTGCTATGAAGTTCCACCAGGAATGAGTTTTCATGCAAAAACTGTCTATTTCAACTTAATTCGTCCATCCGATTCAAACTTTGTACTTTGCTATGAAGTTCCACCAGGAATGAGTTTTCATACAAAAACTGTCTATTTCAACTAACTTTGTCCATCCAAAACGAACTTTGTACTTTGCTATGAAGTTCCACCAGGAATGAGTTTTCATGCAAAAAACTGTCTATTTCAACTAACTTTGTCCATCCAAAACGAACTTTGTACTTTGCTATGAGTTCCACCAGGAATGAGTTTTCATGCAAAAACTGTCTATTTCAACTAACTTGGTCCATCCAAAACGAACTTTGTACTTTGCTATGAAGTTCCACAAGGAATGAGTTTTCATGCAAAAACTGTCTATTTCATTTTAATTCGTCCATCCGATTCGAACTTTGTACTTTGCTATGAAGTTCCACCAGGAATGAGTTTTCATGCAAAAACTGGCTATTTCAACTAAATTGATCCATCCAAAACGAACTTTGTTCTTTGCTATGAAGTTCCACCAGGAATGAGTTTTCATGCAAAAACTGTCTATTTCAACTAAATTCGTCCATCCGATTCGAACTTTGTACTTTGCTATGAAGTTCCAACCAGGAATGAGTTTTTCATGCAAAAACTGTCTATTTCAACTAACTTTGTCCATCCAAAACGAACTTTGTACTTTGCTATGAAGTTCCACCAGGAATGAGTTTTCATGCAAAAACTGTCTATTTCAACTAACTTTGTCCATCCAAAACGAACTTTGTACTTTGCTATGAAGTTCCACCAGGAATGTTTTCATGCAAAAACTGTCTATTTCAACTAAATTGATCCATCCAAAACGAACTTTGTACTTTGCTATGAAGTTCCACCAGGAATGAGTTTTCATGCAAAAACTGTCTATTTCAACTAACTTTGTCCATCCAAAACGAACTTTGTACTTTGCTATGAAGTTCCACCAGGAATGAGTTTTTATGCAAAAACTGTCTATCTCAACTAACTTTGTCCATCCAAAACGAACTTTGTACTTTGCTATGAAGTTCCACAAGGAATGAGTTTTCATGCAAAAAACTGTCTATTTCAACTTAATTCGTCCATCCGATTCAAACTTTGTACTTTGCTATGAAGTTCCACCAGGAATGAGTTTTCATGCAAAAACTGTCTATTTCAACTAACTTTGTCCATCCAAAACGAACTTTGTACTTTGCTATGAAGTTCCACCAGGAATGAGTTTTCATGCAAAAACTGTCTATTTCAACTAACTTTGTCCATCCAAAACGAACTTTGTACTTTGCTATGAAGTTCCACCAGGAATGAGTTTTCATGCAAAAACTGTCTATTTCAACTAACTTTGTCCATCCAAAACGAACTTTGTACTTTGCTATGAAGTTCCACCAGGAATGAGTTTTCATGCAAAAACTGTCTATTTCAACTTAATTCGTCCATCCGATTCAAACTTTGTACTTTGCTATGAAGTTCCACCAGGAATGAGTTTTCATACAAAAACTGTCTATTTCAACTAACTTTGTCCATCCAAAACGAACTTTGTACTTTGCTATGAAGTTCCACCAGGAATGAGTTTTCATGCAAAAACTGTCTATTTCAACTAACTTTGTCCATCCAAAACGAACTTTGTACTTTGCTATGAAGTTCCACCAGAAATGAGTTTTCATGCAAAAACTGTCTATTTCAACTAACTTTGTCCATCCAAAACGAACTTTGTACTTTGCTATGAAGTTCCACAAGGAATGAGTTTTCATGCAAAAACTGTCTATTTCAACTTAATTCGTCCATCCGATTCGAACTTTGTACTTTGCTATGAAGTTCCACAAGGAATGAGTTTTCATGCAAAAACTGTCTATTTCAACTTAATTCGTCCATCCGATTCGAACTTTGTACTTTGCTATGAAGTTCCACAAGGAATGAGTTTTCATGCAAAAACTGTCTATTTCAACTTAATTCGTCCATCCGATTCGAATTTTGTACTTTGCTATGAAGTTCCACCAGGAATGAGTTTTCATGCAAAAACTGGCTATTTCAACTAAATTGATCCATCCAAAACGAACTTTGTTCTTTGCTATGAAGTTCCACCAGGAATGAGTTTTCATGCAAAAACTGTCTATTTCAACTTAATTCGTCCATCCGATTCGAACTTTGTACTTTGCTATGAAGTTCCACAAGGAATGAGTTTTCATGCAAAAACTGTCTATTTCAACTTAATTCGTCCATCCGATTCGAACTTTGTACTTTGCTATGAAGTTCCACCAGGAATGAGTTTTCATGCAAAAACTGGCTATTTCAACTAAATTGATCCATCCAAAACGAACTTTGTTCTTTGCTATGAAGTTCCACCAGGAATGAGTTTTCATGCAAAAACTGTCTATTTCAACTAACTTTGTCCATCCAAAACGAACTTTGTACTTTGCTATGAAGTTCCACCAGGAATGAGTTTTCATGCAAAAACTGTCTATTTCAACTAAATTGATCCATCCAAAACGAACTTTGTACTTTGCTATGAAGTTCCACCAGGAATGAGTTTTCATGCAAAAACTGTCTATTTCAACTAACTTTGTCCATCCAAAACGAACTTTGTACTTTGCTATGAAGTTCCACCAGGAATGAGTTTTCATGCAAAAACTGTCTATTTCAACTAACTTTGTCCATCCAAAACGAACTTTGTACTTTGCTATGAAGTTCCACAAGGAATGAGTTTTCATGCAAAAACTGTCTATTTCATTTTAATTCGTCCATCCGATTCGAACTTTGTACTTTGCTATGAAGTTCCACCAGGAATGAGTTTTCATGCAAAAACTGGCTATTTCAACTAAATTGATCCATCCAAAACGAACTTTGTTCTTTGCTATGAAGTTCCACCAGGAATGAGTTTTCATGCAAAAACTGTCTATTTCAACTTAATTCGTCCATCCGATTCGAACTTTGTACTTTGCTATGAAGTTCCACCAGGAATGAGTTTTCATGCAAAAACTGTCTATTCCAACTAACTTTGTCCATCCAAAACGAACTTTGTACTTTGCTATGAAGTTCCACCAGGAATGAGTTTTCATGCAAAAACTGTCTATTTCAACTTAATTCGTCCATCCAAAACGAACTTTGTACTTTGCTATGAAGTTCCACCAGGAATGAGTTTTCATGCAAAAACTGTCTATTTCAACTAAATTGATCCATCCAAAACAAACTTTGTACTTTGCTATGAAGTTCCACCAGGAATGAGTTTTCATGCAAAAACTGTCTATTTCAACTTAATTCGTCCATCCAAAACGAACTTTGTACTTTGCTATGAAGTTCCACCAGGAATGAGTTTTTATGCAAAAACTGTCTATTCCAACTAACTTTGTCCATCCAAAACGAACTTTGTACTTTGCTATGAAGTTCCACCAGGAATGAGTTTTCATGCAAAAACTGTCTATTCCAACTAACTTTGTCCATCCAAAACGAACTTTGTACTTTGCTATGAAGTTCCACCAGGAATGAGTTTTCATGCAAAAACTGTCTATTTCAACTTAATTCGTCCATCCAAAACGAACTTTGTACTTTGCTATGAAGTTCCACCAGGAATGAGTTTTTATGCAAAAACTGTCTATTTCAACTAACTTTGTCCATCCAAAACGAACTTTGTACTTTGCTATGAAGTTCCACCAGGAATGAGTTTTCATGCAAAAACTGTCTATTCCAACTAACTTTGTCCATCTGATTCGAACTTTGTACTTTGCTATGAAGTTCCACCAGGAATGAGTTTTCATACAAAAACTGTCTATTTCAACTTAATTCGTCCATCCAAAACGAACTTTGTACTTTGCTATGAAGTTCCACCAGGAATGAGTTTTCATGCAAAAACTGTCTATTTCAACTAAATTGATCCATCCAAAACAAACTTTGTACTTTGCTATGAAGTTCCACCAGGAATGAGTTTTCATGCAAAAACTGTCTATTCCAACTAACTTTGTCCATCCAAAACGAACTTTGTACTTTGCTATGAAGTTCCACCAGGAATGAGTTTTCATGCAAAAACTGTCTATTTCAACTTAATTCGTCCATCCAAAACGAACTTTGTACTTTGCTATGAAGTTCCACCAGGAATGAGTTTTCATGCAAAAACTGTCTATTTCAACTAAATTGATCCATCCAAAACAAACTTTGTACTTTGCTATGAAGTTCCACCAGGAATGAGTTTTCATGCAAAAACTGTCTATTTCAACTTAATTCGTCCATCCAAAACGAACTTTGTACTTTGCTATGAAGTTCCACCAGGAATGAGTTTTCATGCAAAAACTGTCTATTCCAACTAACTTTGTCCATCCAAAACGAACTTTGTACTTTGCTATGAAGTTCCACCAGGAATGAGTTTTCATGCAAAAACTGTCTATTTCAACTTAATTCGTCCATCCAAAACGAACTTTGTACTTTGCTATGAAGTTCCACCAGGAATGAGTTTTTATGCAAAAACTGTCTATTTCAACTAACTTTGTCCATCCAAAACGAACTTTGTACTTTGCTATGAAGTTCCACCAGGAATGAGTTTTCATGCAAAAACTGTCTATTTCAACTAACTTTGTCGATCCAAAACGAACTTTGTACTTTGCTATGAAGTTCCACCAGGAATGAGTTTTCATACAAAAACTGTATATTTCAACTTAATTCGTCCATCCAAAACGAACTTTGTACTTTGCTATGAAGTTCCACCAGGAATGAGTTTTTATGCAAAAACTGTCTATTTCAACTAACTTTGTCCATCCAAAACGAACTTTGTACTTTGCTATGAAGTTCCACCAGGAATGAGTTTTCATGCAAAAACTGTCTATTTCAACTTCATTCGTCCATCTGATTCGAACTTTGTACTTTGCTATGAAGTTCCACCAGGAATGAGTTTTCATACAAAAACTGTCTATTTCAACTTAATTCGTTCATCCAAAACGAACTTTGTACTTTGCTATGAAGTTCCACCAGGAATGAGTTTTCATGCAAAAACTGTCTATTTCAACTAACTTTGTCCATCCAAAACGAACTTTGTACTTTGCTATGAAGTTCCACCAGGAATGAGTTTTCATGCAAAAACTGTCTATTTCAACTTAATTCGTCCATCTGATTCGAACTTTGTACTTTGCTATGAAGTTCCACCAGGAATGAGTTTTCATGCAAAAACTGTCTATTTCAACTAACTTTGTCTATCCAAAACGAACTTTGTACTTTGATATGAAGTTCCACCAGGAATGAGTTTTCATACAAAAACTGTATATTTCAACTTAATTCGTCCATCCAAAACGAACTTTGTACTTTGCTATGAAGTTCCACCAGGAATGAGTTTTTATGCAAAAACTGTCTATTTCAACTAACTTTGTCCATCCAAAACGAACTTTGTACTTTGCTATGAAGTTCCACCAGGAATGAGTTTTCATGCAAAAACTGTCTATTTCAACTTAATTCGTCCATCTGATTCGAACTTTGTACTTTGCTATGAAGTTCCACCAGGAATGAGTTTTCATACAAAAACTGTCTATTTCAACTTAATTCGTTCATCCAAAACGAACTTTGTACTTTGCTATGAAGTTCCACCAGGAATGAGTTTTCATGCAAAAACTGTCTATTTCAACTAACTTTGTCCATCTAAAACGAACTTTGTACTTTGCTATGAAGTTCCACCAGGAATGAGTTTTCATGCAAAAAACTGTCTATTTCAACTAAATTGATCCATCCAAAACGAACTTTGTACTTTGCTATGAAGTTCCACCAGGAATGAGTTTTCATGCAAAAACTGTCTATTTCAACTAACTTTGTCTATCCAAAACGAACTTTGTACTTTGCTATGAAGTTCCACCAGGAATGAGTTTTCATACAAAAACTGTATATTTCAACTTAATTCGTCCATCCAAAACGAACTTTGTACTTTGCTATGAAGTTCCACCAGGAATGAGTTTTTATGCAAAAACTGTCTATTTCAACTAACTTTGTCCATCCAAAACGAACTTTGTACTTTGCTATGAAGTTCCACCAGGAATGAGTTTTCATGCAAAAACTGTCTATTTCAACTTAATTCGTCCATCTGATTTGAACTTTGTACTTTGCTATGAAGTTCCACCAGGAATGAGTTTTCATACAAAAAACTGTCTATTTCAACTTAATTCGTTCATCCAAAACGAACTTTTGTACTTTGCTATGAAGTTCCACCAGGAATGAGTTTTTCATGCAAAAACTGTCTATTTCAACTAACTTTGTCCATCCAAAACGAACTTTGTACTTTGCTATGAAGTTCCACCAGGAATGAGTTTTCATACAAAAAACTGTCTATTTTCAACTAAATTGACCCATCCAAAACGAACTTTGTACTTTGCTATGAAGTTCCACCAGGAATGAGTTTTCATGCAAAAACTGTCTATTTCAACTAACTTTGTCCATCCAAAACGAACTTTGTACTTTGCTATGAAGTTCCACCAGGAATGAGTTTTCATGCAAAAACTGTCTATTTCAACTAACTTTGTCCATCTAAAACGAACTTTGTACTTTGCTATGAAGTTCCACCAGGAATGAGTTTTCATGCAAAAACTGTCTATTTCAACTAAATTGATCCATCCAAAACGAACTTTGTACTTTGCTATGAAGTTCCACCAGGAATGAGTTTTCATGCAAAAACTGTCTATTTCAACTAACTTTGTCCATCTAAAACGAACTTTGTACTTTGCTATGAAGTTCCACCAGGAATGAGTTTTCATGCAAAAAACTGTCTATTTCAACTAACTTTGTCCATCCAAAACGAACTTTGTACTTTGCTATGAAGTTCCACCAGGAATGAGTTTTCATGCAAAAACTGTCTATTTCAACTAACTTTGTCCATCTAAAACTAACTTTGTACTTTTGCTATGAAGTTCCACCAGGAATGAGTTTTTATGCAAAAACTGTCTATTTCAACTAACTTTGTCCATCCAAAACGAACTTTGTACTTTGCTATGAAGTTCCACCAGGAATGAGTTTTCATGCAAAAACTGTCTATTTCAACTAACTTTGTCCATCCAAAACGAACTTTGTACTTTGCTATGAAGTTCCACCAGGAATGAGTTTTCATACAAAAACTGTATATTTCAACTTAATTCGTTCATCCAAAACGAACTTTGTACTTTGCTATGAAGTTCCACCAGGAATGAGTTTTAATGCAAAAACTGTCTATTTCAACTAACTTTGTCCATCCAAAACGAACTTTTTACTTTGCTATGAAGTTCCACCAGGAATGAGTTTTCATGCAAAAACTGTCTATTTCAACTTAATTCGTCCATCTGATTCGAACTTTGTACTTTGCTATGAAGTTCCACCAGGAATGAGTTTTCATACAAAAACTGTCTATTTCAACTAACTTTGTCCATCTAAAACGAACTTTGTACTTTGCTATGAAGTTCCACCAGGAATGAGTTTTCATGCAAAAACTGTCTATTTTAACTAAATTGATCCATCCAAAACGAACTTTGTACTTTGCTATGAAGTTCCACCAGGAATGAGTTTTTCATGCAAAAACTGTCTATTTCAACTAACTTTGTCTATCCAAAACGAACTTTGTACTTTGCTATGAAGTTCCACCAGGAATGAGTTTTCATACAAAAACTGTATATTTCAACTTAATTCGGTCCATCCAAATACGAACTTTGTACTTTGCTATGAAGTTCCACCAGGAATGAGTTTTCATACAAAAAACTGTCTATTTCAACTTAATTCGTCCATCCAAAACGAACTTTGTACTTTGCTATGAAGTTCCACCAGGAATGAGTTTTCATGCAAAAACTGTCTATTTCAACTAACTTTGTCCATCTAAACGAACTTTGTACTTTGCTATGAAGTTCCACCAGGAATGAGTTTTCATGCAAAAACTGTCTATTTCAACTAACTTTGTCCATCCAAAACGAACTTTGTACTTTGCTATGAAGTTCCACCAGGAATGAGTTTTCATGTCAAAAACTGTCTATTTCAACTAAATTGATCCATCCAAAACGAACTTTGTACTTTGCTATGAAGTTCCACCAGGAATGAGTTTTCATGCAAAAACTGTCTATTTTAACTAAATTGATCCATCCAAAACGAACTTTGTACTTTGCTATGAAGTTCCACCAGGAATGAGTTTTCATGCAAAAACTGTCTATTTCAACTAACTTTGTCTATCCAAAACGAACTTTGTACTTTGCTATGAAGTTCCACCAGGAATGAGTTTTCATACAAAAACTGTATATTTCAACTTAATTCGTCCATCCAAACGAACTTTGTACTTTGCTATGAAGTTCCACCAGGAATGAGTTTTTATGCAAAAACTGTCTATTTCAACTAACTTTGTCCATCTAAAACGAACTTTGTACTTTGCTATGAAGTTTCCACCAGGAATGAGTTTTTATGCAAAACTGTCTATTTCAACTAACTTTGTCCATCCAAAACGAACTTTGTACTTTGCTATGAAGTTCCACCAGGAATGAGTTTTCATACAAAAACTGTATATTTCAACTTAAATTCGTCCATCCAAAACGAACTTTGTACTTTGGTATGAAGTTCCACCAGGAATGAGTTTTTTATGCAAAAACTGTCTATTTCAACTAACTTTGTCCATCCAAAAACGAACTTTGTACTTTGCTATGAAGTTCCACCAGGAATGAGTTTTCATGCAAAAACTGTCTATTTCAACTAACTTTGTCCATCTAAAACGAACTTTGTACTTTGCTATGAAGTTCCACCAGGAATGAGTTTTTCATACAAAAACTGTCTATTTCAACTAACTTTGTCCATCCAAAATGAACTTTGTACTTTGCTATGAAGTTCCACCAGGAATGAGTTTTCATGCAAAAACTGTCTATTTCAACTAACTTTGTCCATCCAAAACGAACTTTGTACTTTGCTATGAAGTTCCACCAGGAATGAGTTTTCATACAAAAACTGTCTATTTCAACTTAATTCGTTCATCCAAAACGAACTTTGTACTTTGCTATGAAGTTCCACCAGGAATGAGTTTTCATGCAAAAACTGTCTATTTCAACTAACTTTGTCCATCCAAAACGAACTTTGTACTTTGCTATGAAGTTCCACCAGGAATGAGTTTTCATGCAAAAACTGTCTATTTCAACTTAATTCGTCCATCTGATTCGAACTTTGTACTTTGCTATGAAGTTCCACCAGGAATGAGTTTTCATACAAAAACTGTCTATTTCAACTTAATTCGTTCATCCAAAACGAACTTTGTACTTTGCTATGAAGTTCCACCAGGAATGAGTTTTCATGCAAAAACTGTCTATTTCAACTAACTTTGTCCATCTAAAACGAACTTTGTACTTTGCTATGAAGTTCACACCAGCAATGAGTTTTCATGCAAAAACTGTCTATTTCAACTAAATTGATCCATCCAAAACGAACTTTGTACTTTGCTATGAAGTTCCACCAGGAATGAGTTTTCATGCAAAAACTGTCTATTTCAACTAACTTTGTCTATCCAAAACGAACTTTGTACTTTGCTATGAAGTTCCACCAGGAATGAGTTTTCATACAAAAACTGTCTATTTCAACTTAATTCGTTCATCCAAAACGAACTTTGTACTTTGCTATGAAGTTCCACCAGGAATGAGTTTTCATGCAAAAACTGTCTATTTCAACTAACTTTGTCCATCCAAAACGAACTTTGTACTTTGCTATGAAGTTCCACCAGGAATGAGTTTTCATACAAAAACTGTCTATTTCAACTAAATTGATCCATCCAAAACGAACTTTGTACTTTGCTATGAAGTTCCACCAGGAATGAGTTTTCATGCAAAAACTGTCTATTTCAACTAACTTTGTCCATCCAAAACGAACTTTGTACTTTGCTATGAAGTTCCACCAGGAATGAGTTTTCATGCAAAAACTGTCTATTTCAACTAACTTTGTCCATCTAAAACGAACTTTGTACTTTGCTATGAAGTTCCACCAGGAATGAGTTTTCATGCAAAAACTGTCTATTTCAACTAACTTTGTCCATCTAAAACGAACTTTGTACTTTGCTATGAAGTTCCACCAGGAATGAGTTTTCATGCAAAAACTGTCTATTTCAACTTAATTCGTTCATCCAAAACGAACTTTGTACTTTGCTATGAAGTTCCACCAGGAATGAGTTTTTATGCAAAAACTGTCTATTTCAACTAACTTTGTCCATCCAAAACGAACTTTGTACTTTGCTATGAAGTTCCACCAGGAATGAGTTTTCATGCAAAAACTGTCTATTTCAACTTGATTCGTTCATCCAAAACGAACTTTGTACTTTGCTATGAAGTTCCACCAGGAATGAGTTTTCATACAAAAACTGTCTATTTCAACTAAATTGATCCATCCAAAACGAACTTTGTACTTTGCTATGAAGTTCCACCAGGAATGAGTTTTCATGCAAAAACTGTCTATTTCAACTAACTTTGTCCATCCAAAACGAACTTTGTACTTTGCTATGAAGTTCCACCAGGAATGAGTTTTCATACAAAAACTGTCTATTTCAACTAAATTGATCCATCCAAAACGAACTTTGTACTTTGCTATGAAGTTCCACCAGGAATGAGTTTTCATGCAAAAACTGTCTATTTCAACTAACTTTGTCCATCTAAAACGAACTTTGTACTTTGCTATGAAGTTCCACCAGGAATGAGTTTTCATGCAAAAACTGTCTATTTCAACTAACTTTGTCCATCCAAAACGAACTTTGTACTTTGCTATGAAGTTCCACCAGGAATGAGTTTTTATGCAAAAACTGTCTATTTCAACTAACTTTGTCCATCCAAAACGAACTTTGTACTTTGCTATGAAGTTCCACCAGGAATGAGTTTTCATGCAAAAACTGTCTATTTCAACTAACTTTGTCCATCCAAAACGAACTTTGTACTTTGCTATGAAGTTCCACCAGGAATGAGTTTTCATACAAAAACTGTATATTTAAACTTAATTCGTCCATCCAAAACGAACTTTGTACTTTGCTATGAAGTTCCACCAGGAATGAGTTTTCATGCAAAAACTGTCTATTTCAACTAACTTTGTCCATCTAAAACGAACTTTGTACTTTGCTATGAAGTTCCACCAGGAATGAGTTTTCATGCAAAAACTGTCTATTTCAACTTAATTCGTTCATCCAAAACGAACTTTGTACTTTGCTATGAAGTTCCACCAGGAATGAGTTTTCATGCAAAAACTGTCTATTTCAACTAACTTTGTCCATCCAAAACGAACTTTGTACTTTGCTATGAAGTTCCACCAGGAATGAGTTTTCATGCAAAAACTGTCTATTTCAACTAACTTTGTCCATCCAAAACGAACTTTGTACTTTGCTATGAAGTTCCACCAGGAATGAGTTTTCATACAAAAACTGTATATTTCAACTTAATTCGTCCATCCAAAACGAACTTTGTACTTTGCTATGAAGTTCCACCAGGAATGAGTTTTCATGCAAAAACTGTCTATTTCAACTAACTTTGTCCATCTAAAACGAACTTTGTACTTTGCTATGAAGTTCCACCAGGAATGAGTTTTCATGCAAAAACTGTCTATTTCAACTTAATTCGTTCATCCAAAACGAACTTTGTACTTTGCTATGAAGTTCCACCAGGAATGAGTTTTCATGCAAAAACTGTCTATTTCAACTAACTTTGTCCATCCAAAACGAACTTTGTACTTTGCTATGAAGTTCCACCAGGAATGAGTTTTCATGCAAAAACTGTCTATTTCAACTAACTTTGTCCATCTAAAACGAACTTTGTACTTTGCTATGAAGTTCCACCAGGAATGAGTTTTTATGCAAAAACTGTCTATTTCAACTAACTTTGTCCATCCAAAACGAACTTTGTACTTTGCTATGAAGTTCCACCAGGAATGAGTTTTCATGCAAAAACTGTCTATTTCAACTAACTTTGTCCATCCAAAACGAACTTTGTACTTTGCTATGAAGTTCCACCAGGAATGAGTTTTCATACAAAAACTGTATATTTCAACTTAATTCGTCCATCCAAAACGAACTTTGTACTTTGCTATGAAGTTCCACCAGGAATGAGTTTTTATGCAAAAACTGTCTATTTCAACTAACTTTGTCCATCCAAAACGAACTTTGTACTTTGCTATGAAGTTCCACCAGGAATGAGTTTTCATGCAAAAACTGTCTATTTCAACTAACTTTGTCCATCTAAAACGAACTTTGTACTTTGCTATGAAGTTCCACCAGGAATGAGTTTTCATGCAAAAACTGTCTATTTCAACTTAATTCGTTCATCCAAAACGAACTTTGTACTTTGCTATGAAGTTCCACCAGGAATGAGTTTTCATGCAAAAACTGTCTATTTCAACTAACTTTGTCCATCCAAAACGAACTTTGTACTTTGCTATGAAGTTCCACCAGGAATGAGTTTTCATGCAAAAACTGTCTATTTCAACTAACTTTGTCCATCCAAAACGAACTTTGTACTTTGCTATGAAGTTCCACCAGGAATGAGTTTTCATACAAAAACTGTCTATTTCAACTTAATTCGTTCATTCAAAACGAACTTTGTACTTTGCTATGAAGTTCCACCAGGAATGAGTTTTCATGCAAAAACTGTCTATTTCAACTAACTTTGTCCATCCAAAACGAACTTTGTACTTTGCTATGAAGTTCCACCAGGAATGAGTTTTCATGCAAAAACTGTCTATTTCAACTTAATTCGTCCATCTGATTCGAACTTTGTACTTTGCTATGAAGTTCCACCAGGAATGAGTTTTCATACAAAAACTGTCTATTTCAACTTAATTCGTTCATCCAAAACGAACTTTGTACTTTGCTATGAAGTTCCACCAGGAATGAGTTTTCATGCAAAAACTGTCTATTTCAACTAACTTTGTCCATCTAAAACGAACTTTGTACTTTGCTATGAAGTTCCACCAGGAATGAGTTTTCATGCAAAAACTGTCTATTTCAACTAAATTGATCCATCCAAAACGAACTTTGTACTTTGCTATGAAGTTCCACCAGGAATGAGTTTTCATGCAAAAACTGTCTATTTCAACTAACTTTGTCCATCCAAAACGAACTTTGTACTTTGCTATGAAGTTCCACCAGGAATGAGTTTTCATACAAAAACTGTATATTTCAACTTAATTCGTCCATCCAAAACGAACTTTGTACTTTGCTATGAAGTTCCACCAGGAATGAGTTTTTATGCAAAAACTGTCTATTTCAACTAACTTTGTCCATCCAAAACGAACTTTGTACTTTGCTATGAAGTTCCACCAGGAATGAGTTTTCATGCAAAAACTGTCTATTTCAACCTAATTCGTCCATCTGATTCGAACTTTGTACTTTGCTATGAAGTTCCACCAGGAATGAGTTTTCATACAAAAACTGTCTATTTCAACTTAATTCGTTCATCCAAAACGAACTTTGTACTTTGCTATGAAGTTCCACCAGGAATGAGTTTTCATGCAAAAACTGTCTATTTCAACTAACTTTGTCCATCCAAAACGAACTTTGTACTTTGCTATGAAGTTCCACCAGGAATGAGTTTTCATACAAAAACTGTCTATTTCAACTAAATTGATCCATCCAAAACGAACTTTGTACTTTGCTATGAAGTTCCACCAGGAATGAGTTTTCATGCAAAAACTGTCTATTTCAACTAACTTTGTCCTTCCAAAACGAACTTTGTACTTTGCTATGAAGTTCCACCAGGAATGAGTTTTCATGCAAAAACTGTCTATTTCAACTAAATTGATCCATCCAAAACGAACTTTGTTCTTTGCTATGAAGTTCCACCAGGAATGAGTTTTCATGCAAAAACTGTCTATTTCAACTTAATTCGTCCATCCGATACGAACTTTGTACTTTGCTATGAAGTTCTACCAGGAATGAGTTTTCATGCAAGAACTGTCTATTTCAACTAACTTTGTCCATCCAAAACGAACTTTGTACTTTGCTATGAAGTTCCACCAGGAATGAGTTTTCATGCAAAAACTGTCTATTTCAACTAAATTGATCCATCCAAAACGAACTTTGTACTTTGCTATGAAGTTCCACCAGGAATGAGTTTTCATGCAAAAACTGTCTATTTCAACTAACTTTGTCCATCTAAAACGAACTTTGTACTTTGCTATGAAGTTCCACCAGGAATGAGTTTTCATGCAAAAACTGTCTATTTCAACTAACTTTGTCCATCCAAAACGAACTTTGTACTTTGCTATGAAGTTCCACCAGGAATGAGTTTTCATGCAAAAACTGTCTATTTCAACTAACTTTGTCCATCTAAAACGAACTTTGTACTTTGCTATGAAGTTCCACCAGGAATGAGTTTTCATGCAAAAACTGTCTATTTCAACTAACTTTGTCCATCTAAAACGAACTTTGTACTTTGCTATGAAGTTCCACCAGGAATGAGTTTTCATGCAAAAACTGTCTATTTCAACTAAATTGATCCATCCAAAACGAACTTTGTACTTTGCTATGAAGTTCCACCAGGAATGAGTTTTCATGCAAAAACTGTCTATTTCAACTAACTTTGTCCATCTAAAACGAACTTTGTACTTTGCTATGAAGTTCCACCAGGAATGAGTTTTCATGCAAAAACTGTCTATTTCAACTAACTTTGTCCATCCAAAACGAACTTTGTACTTTGCTATGAAGTTCCACCAGGAATGAGTTTTCATGCAAAAACTGTCTATTTCAACTAACTTTGTCCATCTAAAACGAACTTTGTACTTTGCTATGAAGTTCCACCAGGAATGAGTTTTTATGCAAAAACTGTCTATTTCAACTAACTTTGTCCATCCAAAACGAACTTTGTACTTTGCTATGAAGTTCCACCAGGAATGAGTTTTCATGCAAAAACTGTCTATTTCAACTAACTTTGTCCATCCAAAACGAACTTTGTACTTTGCTATGAAGTTCCACCAGGAATGAATTTTCATACAAAAACTGTATATTTCAACTTAATTCGTTCATCCAAAACGAACTTTGTACTTTGCTATGAAGTTCCACCAGGAATGAGTTTTCATGCAAAAACTGTCTATTTCAACTAACTTTGTCCATCCAAAACGAACTTTGTACTTTGCTATGAAGTTCCACCAGGAATGAGTTTTCATGCAAAAACTGTCTATTTCAACTTAATTCGTCCATCTGATTCGAACTTTGTACTTTGCTATGAAGTTCCACCAGGAATGAGTTTTCATACAAAAACTGTCTATTTCAACTTAATTCGTTCATCCAAAACGAACTTTGTACTTTGCTATGAAGTTCCACCAGGAATGAGTTTTCATGCAAAAACTGTCTATTTCAACTAACTTTGTCCATCTAAAACGAACTTTGTACTTTGCTATGAAGTTCCACCAGGAATGAGTTTTCATGCAAAAACTGTCTATTTCAACTAAATTGATCCATCCCAAAACGAACTTTGTACTTTGCTATGAAGTTCCACCAGGAATGAGTTTTCATGCAAAAACTGTCTATTTCAACTTAATTCGTCCATCTGATTCGAACTTTGTACTTTGCTATGAAGTTCCACCAGGAATGAGTTTTCATACAAAAACTGTCTATTTCAACTTAATTCGTTCATCCAAAACGAACTTTGTACTTTGCTATGAAGTTCCACCAGGAATGAGTTTTCATGCAAAAACTGTCTATTTCAACTAACTTTGTCCATCCAAAACGAACTTTGTACTTTGCTATGAAGTTCCACCAGGAATGAGTTTTCATACAAAAACTGTCTATTTCAACTAAATTGATCCATCCAAAACGAACTTTGTACTTTGCTATGAAGTTCCACCAGGAATGAGTTTTCATGCAAAAACTGTCTATTTCAACTAACTTTGTCCTTCCAAAACGAACTTTGTACTTTGCTATGAAGTTCCACCAGGAATGAGTTTTCATGCAAAAACTGTCTATTTCAACTAAATTGATCCATCCAAAACGAACTTTGTTCTTTGCTATGAAGTTCCACCAGGAATGAGTTTTCATGCAAAAACTGTCTATTTCAACTTAATTCGTCCATCCGATACGAACTTTGTACTTTGCTATGAAGTTCTACCAGGAATGAGTTTTCATGCAAGAACTGTCTATTTCAACTAACTTTGTCCATCCAAAACGAACTTTGTACTTTGCTATGAAGTTCCACCAGGAATGAGTTTTCATGCAAAAACTGTCTATTTCAACTAAATTGATCCATCCAAAACGAACTTTGTACTTTGCTATGAAGTTCCACCAGGAATGAGTTTTCATGCAAAAACTGTCTATTTCAACTAACTTTGTCCATCTAAAACGAACTTTGTACTTTGCTATGAAGTTCCACCAGGAATGAGTTTTCATGCAAAAACTGTCTATTTCAACTAACTTTGTCCATCCAAAACGAACTTTGTACTTTGCTATGAAGTTCCTTTAGGAATGAGTTTTCATGCAAAAACTGTCTATTTCAACTAACTTTGTCCATCTAAAACGAACTTTGTACTTTGCTATGAAGTTCCACCAGGAATGAGTTTTCATGCAAAAACTGTCTATTTCAACTAACTTTGTCCATCTAAAACGAACTTTGTACTTTGCTATGAAGTTCCACCAGGAATGAGTTTTCATGCAAAAACTGTCTATTTCAACTAAATTGATCCATCCAAAACGAACTTTGTACTTTGCTATGAAGTTCCACCAGGAATGAGTTTTCATGCAAAAACTGTCTATTTCAACTAACTTTGTCCATCTAAAACGAACTTTGTACTTTGCTATGAAGTTCCACCAGGAATGAGTTTTCATGCAAAAACTGTCTATTTCAACTAACTTTGTCCATCCAAAACGAACTTTGTACTTTGCTATGAAGTTCCACCAGGAATGAGTTTTCATGCAAAAACTGTCTATTTCAACTAACTTTGTCCATCTAAAACGAACTTTGTACTTTGCTATGAAGTTCCACCAGGAATGAGTTTTTATGCAAAAACTGTCTATTTCAACTAACTTTGTCCATCCAAAACGAACTTTGTACTTTGCTATGAAGTTCCACCAGGAATGAGTTTTCATGCAAAAACTGTCTATTTCAACTAACTTTGTCCATCCAAAACGAACTTTGTACTTTGCTATGAAGTTCCACCAGGAATGAATTTTCATACAAAAACTGTATATTTCAACTTAATTCGTTCATCCAAAACGAACTTTGTACTTTGCTATGAAGTTCCACCAGGAATGAGTTTTCATGCAAAAACTGTCTATTTCAACTAACTTTGTCCATCCAAAACGAACTTTGTACTTTGCTATGAAGTTCCACCAGGAATGAGTTTTCATGCAAAAACTGTCTATTTCAACTTAATTCGTCCATCTGATTCGAACTTTGTACTTTGCTATGAAGTTCCACCAGGAATGAGTTTTCATACAAAAACTGTCTATTTCAACTTAATTCGTTCATCCAAAACGAACTTTGTACTTTGCTATGAAGTTCCACCAGGAATGAGTTTTCATGCAAAAACTGTCTATTTCAACTAACTTTGTCCATCTAAAACGAACTTTGTACTTTGCTATGAAGTTCCACCAGGAATGAGTTTTCATGCAAAAACTGTCTATTTCAACTAAATTGATCCATCCAAAACGAACTTTGTACTTTGCTATGAAGTTCCACCAGGAATGAGTTTTCATGCAAAAACTGTCTATTTCAACTTAATTCGTCCATCTGATTCGAACTTTGTACTTTGCTATGAAGTTCCACCAGGAATGAGTTTTCATACAAAAACTGTCTATTTCAACTTAATTCGTTCATCCAAAACGAACTTTGTACTTTGCTATGAAGTTCCACCAGGAATGAGTTTTCATGCAAGAACTGTCTATTTCAACTAAATTGATCCATCCAAAACGAACTTTGTACTTTGCTATGAAGTTCCACCAGGAATGAGTTTTCATGCAAAAACTGTCTATTTCAACTAAATTGATCCATCCAAAACGAACTTTGTACTTTGCTATGAAGTTCCACCAGGAATGAGTTTTCATGCAAAAACTGTCTATTTCAACTAACTTTGTCCATCCAAAACGAACTTTGTACTTTGCTATGAAGTTCCACCAGGAATGAGTTTTTATGCAAAAACTGTCTATTTCAACTAAATTGATCCATCCAAAACGAACTTTGTACTTTGCTATGAAGTTCCACCAGGAATGAGTTTTTATGCAAAAACTGTCTATTTCAACTAACTTTGTCCATCCAAAACGAACTTTGTACTTTGCTATGAAGTTCCACCAGGAATGAGTTTTCATGCAAAAACTGTCTATTTCAACTAAATTGATCCATCCAAAACGAACTTTGTACTTTGCTATGAAGTTCCACCACGAATGAGTTTTCATGCAAAAACTGTCTATTTCAACTAAATTGAACCATCCAAAACGAACTTTGTTCTTTGCTATGAAGTTCCACCAGGAATGAGTTTTCATGCAAAAACTGTCTATTTCAACTAAATTGATCCATCCGATACGAACTTTGTACTTTGCTATGAAGTTCTACCAGGAATGAGTTTTCATGCAAGAACTGTCTATTTCAACTAACTTTGTCCATCCAAAACGAACTTTGTACTTTGCTATGAAGTTCCACCAGGAATGAGTTTTCATGCAAAAACTGTCTATTTCAACTAAATTGATCCATCCAAAACGAACTTTGTACTTTGCTATGAAGTTCCACCAGGAATGAGTTTTCATGCAAAAACTGTCTATTTCAACTAACTTTGTCCATCCAAAACGAACTTTGTACTTTGCTATGAAGTTCCACCAGGAATGAGTTTTCATGCAAAAACTGTCTATTTCAACTATTTTTGTCCATCCAAAACGAACTTTGTACTTTGCTATGAAGTTCCACCAGGAATGAGTTTTCATGCAAAAACTGTCTATTTCAACTAACTTTGTCCATCCAAAACGAACTTTGTACTTTGCTATGAAGTTCCACCAGGAATGAGTTTTCATGCAAAAACTGTCTATTTCAACTAAATTGATCCATCCAAAACGAACTTTGTACTTTGCTATGAAGTTCCACCAGGAATGAGTTTTCATGCAAAAACTGTCTATTTCAACTAACTTTGTCCATCCAAAACGAACTTTGTACTTTGCTATGAAGTTCCACCAGGAATGAGTTTTCATGCAAAAACTGTCTATTTCAACTAACTTTGTCCATCCAAAACGAACTTTGTACTTTGCTATGAAGTTCCACCAGGAATGAGTTTTCATGCAAAAACTGTCTATTTCAACTTAATTCGTCCATCCAAAACGAACTTTGTACTTTGCTATGAAGTTCCACCAGGAATGAGTTTTCATGCAAAAACTGTCTATTTCAACTAAATTGATCCATCCAAAACGAACTTTGTACTTTGCTATGAAGTTCCACCAGGAATGAGTTTTCATGCAAAAACTGTCTATTTCAACTAAATTGATCCATCCAAAACGAACTTTGTTCTTTGCTATGAAGTTCCACCAGAAATGAGTTTTCATGCAAAAACTGTCTATTTCAACTTAATTCGTCCATCCGATACGAACTTTGTACTTTGCTATGAAGTTCTACCAGGAATGAGTTTTCATGCAAGAACTGTCTATTTCAACTAACTTTGTCCATCCAAAACGAACTTTGTACTTTGCTATGAAGTTCCACCAGGAATGAGTTTTCATGCAAAAACTGTCTATTTCAACTAACTTTGTCCATCCGATTCGAACTTTGTACTTTGCTATGAAGTTCCACCAGGAATGAGTTTTCATGCAAAAACTGTCTATTTCAACTAACTTTGTCCATCCAAAACGAACTTTGTACTTTGCTATGAAGTTCCACCAGGAATGAGTTTACATGCAAAAACTGTCTATTTCAACTAAATTGATCCATCCAAAACGAACTTTGTACTTTGCTATGAAGTTCCACCAGGAATGAGTTTTCATGCAAAAACTGTCTATTTCAACTTAATTCGTCCATCCGATACGAACTTTGTACTTTGCTATGAAGTTCTACCAGGAATGAGTTTTCATGCAAGAACTGTCTATTTCAACTAAATTGATCCATCCAAAACGAACTTTGTTCTTTGCTATGAAGTTCCACCAGGAATGAGTTTTCATGCAAAAACTGTCTATTTCAACTTAATTCGTCCATCCGATACGAACTTTGTACTTTGCTATGAAGTTTTACCAGGAATGAGTTTTCATGCAAAAACTGTCTATTTCAACTAAATTGATCCATCCGATACGAACTTTGTACTTTGCTATGAAGTTCCACCAGGAATGAGTTTTCATGCAAAAACTGTCTATTTCAACTAAATTGATCCATCCAAAACGAACTTTGTACTTTGCTATGAAGTTCCACCAGGAATGAGTTTTCATGCAAAAACTGTCTATTTCAACTAACTTTGTCCATCCAAAACGAACTTTGTACTTTGCTATGAAGTTCCACCAGGAATGAGTTTTCATGCAAAAACTGTCTATTTCAACTAAATTGATCCATCCAAAACGAACTTTGTACTTTGCTATGAAGTTCCACCAGGAATGAGTTTTCATGCAAAAACTGTCTATTTCAACTAAATTGATCCATCCAAAACGAACTTTGTACTTTGCTATGAAGTTCCACCAGGAATGAGTTTTCATGCAAAAACTGTCTATTTCAACTAAATTGATCCATCCAAAACGAACTTTGTACTTTGCTATGAAGTTCCACCAGGAATGAGTTTTCATGCAAAAACTGTCTATTTCAACTAACTTTGTCTATCCAAAACGAACTTTGTACTTTGCTATGAAGTTCCACCAGGAATGAGTTTTCATACAAAAACTGTATATTTCAACTTAATTCGTCCATCAAAAACGAACTTTGTACTTTGCTATGAAGTTCCACCAGGAATGAGTTTTTATGCAAAAACTGTCTATTTCAACTAACTTTGTCCATCTAAAACGAACTTTGTACTTTGCTATGAAGTTCCACCAGGAATGAGTTTTCATGCAAAAACTGTCTATTTCAACTAACTTTGTCCATCCAAAACGAACTTTGTACTTTGCTATGAAGTTCCACCAGGAATGAGTTTTCATACAAAAACTGTCTATTTCAACTAAATTGATCCATCCAAAACGAACTTTGTACTTTGCTATGAAGTTCCACCAGGAATGAGTTTTCATGCAAAAACTGTCTATTTCAACTAACTTTGTCCATCCAAAACGAACTTTGTTCTTTGCTATGAAGTTCCACCAGGAATGAGTTTTCATGCAAAAACTGTCTATTTCAACTAACTTTGTCCATCCAAAACGAACTTTGTACTTTGCTATGAAGTTCCACCAGGAATGAGTTTTCATGCAAAAACTGTCTATTTCAACTAAATTGATCCATCCAAAACGAACTTTGTACTTTGCTATGAAGTTCCACCAGGAATGAGTTTTCATGCAAAAACTGTCTATTTCAACTAACTTTGTCCATCTAAAACGAACTTTGTACTTTGCTATGAAGTTCCACCAGGAATGAGTTTTCATGCAAAAACTGTCTATTTCAACTAACTTTGTCCATCCAAAACGAACTTTGTACTTTGCTATGAAGTTCCACCAGGAATGAGTTTTCATGCAAAAACTGTCTATTTCAACTAAATTGATCCATCCAAAACGAACTTTGTACTTTGCTATGAAGTTCCACCAGGAATGAGTTTTCATGCAAAAACTGTCTATTTCAACTAACTTTGTCTATCCAAAACGAACTTTGTACTTTGCTATGAAGTTCCACCAGGAATGAGTTTTCATACAAAAACTGTATATTTCAACTTAATTCGTCCATCCAAAACGAACTTTGTACTTTGCTATGAAGTTCCACCAGGAATGAGTTTTTATGCAAAAACTGTCTATTTCAACTAACTTTGTCCATCTAAAACGAACTTTGTACTTTGCTATGAAGTTCCACCAGGAATGAGTTTTTATGCAAAAACTGTCTATTTCAACTAACTTTGTCCATCCAAAACGAACTTTGTACTTTGCTATGAAGTTCCACCAGGAATGAGTTTTCATGCAAAAACTGTCTATTTCAACTAACTTTGTCCATCTAAAACGAACTTTGTACTTTGCTATGAAGTTCCACCAGGAATGAGTTTTCATGCAAAAACTGTCTATTTCAACTTAATTCGTTCATCCAAAACGAACTTTGTACTTTGCTATGAAGTTCCACCAGGAATGAGTTTTCATGCAAAAACTGTCTATTTCAACTAACTTTGTCCATCCAAAACGAACTTTGTACTTTGCTATGAAGTTCCACCAGGAATGAGTTTTCATGCAAAAACTGTCTATTTCAACTAACTTTGTCCATCCAAAACGAACTTTGTACTTTGCTATGAAGTTCCACCAGGAATGAGTTTTCATACAAAAACTGTCTATTTCAACTTAATTCGTTCACCCAAAACGAACTTTGTACTTTGCTATGAAGTTCCACCAGGAATGAGTTTTCATGCAAAAACTGTCTATTTCAACTAACTTTGTCCATCCAAAACGAACTTTGTACTTTGCTATGAAGTTCCACCAGGAATGAGTTTTCATGCAAAAACTGTCTATTTCAACTTAATTCGTCCATCTGATTCGAACTTTGTACTTTGCTATGAAGTTCCACCAGGAATGAGTTTTCATACAAAAACTGTCTATTTCAACTTAATTCGTTCATCCAAAACGAACTTTGTACTTTGCTATGAAGTTCCACCAGGAATGAGTTTTCATGCAAAAACTGTCTATTTCAACTTAATTCGTCCATCTAAAACGAACTTTGTACTTTGCTATGAAGTTCCACCAGGAATGAGTTTTCATGCAAAAACTGTCTATTTCAACTAAATTGATCCATCCAAAACGAACTTTGTACTTTGCTATGAAGTTCCACCAGGAATGAGTTTTCATGCAAAAACTGTCTATTTCAACTAAATTGATCCATCCGATACGAACTTTGTACTTTGCTATGAAGTTCCACCAGGAATGAGTTTTCATGCAAAAACTGTCTATTTCAACTAAATTGATCCATCCGATACGAACTTTGTACTTTGCTATGAAGTTCCACCAGGAATGAGTTTTCATGCAAAAACTGTCTATTTCAACTAAATTGATCCATCCAAAACGAACTTTGTACTTTGCTATGAAGTTCCACCAGGAATGAGTTTTCATGCAAAAACTGTCTATTTCAACTAAATTGATCCATCCGATACGAACTTTGTACTTTGCTATGAAGTTCCACCAGGAATGAGTTTTCATGCAAAAACTGTCTATTTCAACTAAATTGATCCATCCAAAACGAACTTTGTACTTTGCTATGAAGTTCCACCAGGAATGAGTTTTCATGCAAAAACTGTCTATTTCAACTTAATTCGTCCATCTGATTCGAACTTTGTACTTTGCTATGAAGTTCCACCAGGAATGAGTTTTCATACAAAAACTGTCTATTTCAACTTAATTCGTCCATCTAAAACGAACTTTGTACTTTGCTTTGAAGTTCCACCAGGAATGAGTTTTCATACAAAAACTGTATATTTCAACTTAATTCGTCCATCCAAAACGAACTTTGTACTTTGCTATGAAGTTCTACCAGGAATGAGTTTTCATGCAAGAACTGTCTATTTCAACTAAATTGATCCATCCAAAACGAACTTTGTTCTTTGCTATGAAGTTCCACCAGGAATGAGTTTTCATGCAAGAACTGTCTATTTCAACTAAATTGGTGCATCCGATACGAACTTTGTACTTTGCTATGAAGTTCTACCAGGAATGAGTTTTCATGCAAAAACTGTCTATTTCAACTAAATTGATCCATCCGATACGAACTTTGTACTTTGCTATGAAGTTCCACCAGGAATGAGTTTTCATGCAAAAACTGTCTATTTCAACTAACTTTGTCCATCCAAAACGAACTTTGTACTTTGCTATGAAGTTCCACCAGGAATGAGTTTTCATGCAAAAACTGTCTATTTCAACTAAATTGATCCATCCAAAACGAACTTTGTACTTTGCTATGAAGTTCCACCAGGAATGAGTTTTCATGCAAAAACTGTCTATTTCAACTAAATTGATCCATCCAAAACGAACTTTGTACTTTGCTATGAAGTTCCACCAGGAATGAGTTTTCATGCAAAAACTGTCTATTTCAACTAAATTGATCCATCCAAAACGAACTTTGTACTTTGCTATGAAGTTCCACCAGGAATGAGTTTTCATGCAAAAACTGTCTATTTCAACTAACTTTGTCTATCCAAAACGAACTTTGTACTTTGCTATGAAGTTCCACCAGGAATGAGTTTTCATACAAAAACTGTATATTTCAACTTAATTCGTCCATCCAAAACGAACTTTGTACTTTGCTATGAAGTTCCACCAGGAATGAGTTTTCATGCAAAAACTGTCTATTTCAACTAACTTTGTCCATCCAAAACGAACTTTGTACTTTGCTATGAAGTTCCACCAGGAATGAGTTTTCATACAAAAACTGTCTATTTCAACTTAATTCGTCCATCCAAAACGAACTTTGTACTTTGCTATGAAGTTCCACCAGGAATGGGTTTTCATGCAAAAACTGTCTATTTCAACTAAATTGATCCATCCAAAACGAACTTTGTACTTTGCTATGAAGTTCCACCAGGAATGAGTTTTCATGCAAAAACTGTCTATTTCAACTAACTTTGTCCATCCAAAACGAACTTTGTACTTTGCTATGAAGTTCCACCAGGAATGAGTTTTCATGCAAAAACTGTCTATTTCAACTAACTTTGTCTATCCAAAACGAACTTTGTACTTTGCTATGAAGTTCCACCAGGAATGAGTTTTCATACAAAAACTGTATATTTCAACTTAATTCGTCCATCCAAAACGAACTTTGTACTTTGCTATGAAGTTCCACCAGGAATGAGTTTTCATGCAAAAACTGTCTATTTCAACTAACTTTGTCCATCCAAAACGAACTTTGTACTTTGCTATGAAGTTCCACCAGGAATGAGTTTTCATACAAAAACTGTCTATTTCAACTTAATTCGTCCATCCAAAACGAACTTTGTACTTTGCTATGAAGTTCCACCAGGAATGGGTTTTCATGCAAAAACTGTCTATTTCAACTAAATTGATCCATCCAAAACGAACTTTGTACTTTGCTATGAAGTTCCACCAGGAATGAGTTTTCATGCAAAAACTGTCTATTTCAACTAACTTTGTCCATCCAAAACGAACTTTGTACTTTGCTATGAAGTTCCACCAGGAATGAGTTTTCATGCAAAAACTGTCTATTTCAACTAAATTGATCCATCCAAAACGAACTTTGTACTTTGCTATGAAGTTCCACCAGGAATGAGTTTTCATGCAAAAACTGTCTATTTCAACTAAATTGATCCATCCAAAACGAACTTTGTACTTTGCTATGAAGTTCCACCAGGAATGAGTTTTCATGCAAAAACTGTCTATTTCAACTAACTTTGTCTATCCAAAACGAACTTTGTACTTTGCTATGAAGTTCCACCAGGAATGAGTTTTCATACAAAAACTGTATATTTCAACTTAATTCGTCCATCCAAAACGAACTTTGTACTTTGCTATGAAGTTCCACCAGGAATGAGTTTTTATGCAAAAACTGTCTATTTCAACTAACTTTGTCCATCTAAAACGAACTTTGTACTTTGCTATGAAGTTCCACCAGGAATGAGTTTTTATGCAAAAACTGTCTATTTCAACTAACTTTGTCCATCCAAAACGAACTTTGTACTTTGCTATGAAGTTCCACCAGGAATGAGTTTTCATACAAAAACTGTATATTTCAACTTAATTCGTCCATCCAAAACGAACTTTGTACTTTGCTATGAAGTTCCACCAGGAATGAGTTTTTATGCAAAAACTGTCTATTTCAACTAACTTTGTCCATCCAAAACGAACTTTGTACTTTGCTATGAAGTTCCACCAGGAATGAGTTTTCATGCAAAAACTGTCTATTTCAACTAACTTTGTCCATCCAAAACGAACTTTGTACTTTGCTATGAAGTTCCACCAGGAATGAGTTTTCATGCAAAAACTGTCTATTTCAACTAACTTTGTCCATCCAAAACGAACTTTGTACTTTGCTATGAAGTTCCACCAGGAATGAGTTTTCATGCAAAAACTGTCTATTTCAACTAACTTTGTCCATCCAAAACGAACTTTGTACTTTGCTATGAAGTTCCACCAGGAATGAGTTTTCATACAAAAACTGTCTATTTCAACTTAATTCGTTCATCCAAAACGAACTTTGTACTTTGCTATGAAGTTCCACCAGGAATGAGTTTTCATGCAAAAACTGTCTATTTCAACTAACTTTGTCCATCCAAAACGAACTTTGTACTTTGCTATGAAGTTCCACCAGGAATGAGTTTTCATGCAAAAACTGTCTATTTCAACTTAATTCGTCCATCTGATTCGAACTTTGTACTTTGCTATGAAGTTCCACCAGGAATGAGTTTTCATACAAAAACTGTCTATTTCAACTTAATTCGTTCATCCAAAACGAACTTTGTACTTTGCTATGAAGTTCCACCAGGAATGAGTTTTCATGCAAAAACTGTCTATTTCAACTAACTTTGTCCATCTAAAACGAACTTTGTACTTTGCTATGAAGTTCCACCAGGAATGAGTTTTCATGCAAAAACTGTCTATTTCAACTAAATTGATCCATCCAAAACGAACTTTGTACTTTGCTATGAAGTTCCACCAGGAATGAGTTTTCATGCAAAAACTGTCTATTTCAACTAACTTTGTCCATCCAAAACGAACTTTGTACTTTGCTATGAAGTTCCACCAGGAATGAGTTTTAATGCAAAAACTGTCTATTTCAACTAAATTGATCCATCCAAAACGAACTTTGTACTTTGCTATGAAGTTCCACCAGGAATGAGTTTTCATGCAAAAACTGTCTATTTCAACTAACTTTGTAAATCCAAAACGAACTTTGTACTTTGCTATGAAGTTCCACCTGGAATGAGTTTTCATGCAAAAACTGTCTATTTCAACTAACTTTGTCCATCCAAAACGAACTTTGTACTTTGCTATGAAGTTCCACCAGGAATGAGTTTTAATGCAAAAACTGTCTATTTAAACTAAATTGATCCATCCAAAACGAACTTTGTACTTTGCTATGAAGTTCCACCAGGAATGAGTTTTAATGCAAAAACTGTCTATTTCAACTAAATTGATCCATCCAAAACGAACTTTGTACTTTGCTATGAAGTTCCACCTGGAATGAGTTTTCATGCAAAAACTGTCTATTTCAACTAACTTTGTCCATCCAAAACGAACTTTGTACTTTGCTATGAAGTTCCACCAGGAATGAGTTTTCATGCAAAAACTGTCTATTTCAACTAACTTTGTAAATCCAAAACGAACTTTGTACTTTGCTATGAAGTTCCACCAGGAATGAGTTTTTATGCAAAAACTGTCTATTTCAACTAACTTTGTCCATCCAAAACGAACTTTGTACTTTGCTATGAAGTTCCACCAGGAATGAGTTTTAATGCAAAAACTGTCTATTTCAACTAAATTGATCCATCCAAAACGAACTTTGTACTTTGCTATGAAGTTCCACCTGGAATGAGTTTTCATGCAAAAACTGTCTATTTCAACTAAATTGATCCATCCAAAACGAACTTTGTACTTTGCTATGAAGTTCCACCAGGAATGAGTTTTTATGCAAAAACTGTCTATTTCAACTAACTTTGTCCATCCAAAACGAACTTTGTACTTTGCTATGAAGTTCCACCAGGAATGAGTTTTCATGCAAAAACTGTCTATTTCAACTAACTTTGTCCATCCAAAACGAACTTTGTACTTTGCTATGAAGTTCCACCAGGAATGAGTTTTCATGCAAAAACTGTCTATTTCAACTAACTTTGTCCATCCAAAACGAACTTTGTACTTTGCTATGAAGTTCCACCAGGAATGAGTTTTCATGCAAAAACTGTCTATTTCAACTAACTTTGTCCATCCAAAACGAACTTTGTACTTTGCTATGAAGTTCCACCAGGAATGAGTTTTCATGCAAAAACTGTCTATTTCAACTAAATTGATCCATCCAAAACGAACTTTGTACTTTGCTATGAAGTTCCACCAGGAATGAGTTTTCATGCAAAAACTGTCTATTTCAACTAACATTGTAAATCCAAAACGAACTTTGTACTTTGCTATGAAGTTCCACCTGGAATGAGTTTTCATGCAAAAACTGTCTATTTCAACTAACTTTGTCCATCCAAAACGAACTTTGTACTTTGCTATGAAGTTCCACCAGGAATGAGTTTTTATGCAAAAACTGTCTATTTCAACTAACTTTGTCCATCCAAAACGAACTTTGTACTTTGCTATGAAGTTCCACCAGGAATGAGTTTTCATGCAAAAACTGTCTATTTCAACTAACTTTGTAAATCCAAAACGAACTTTGTACTTTGCTATGAAGTTCCACCTGGAATGAGTTTTCATGCAAAAACTGTCTATTTCAACTAAATTGATCCATCCAAAACGAACTTTGTACTTTGCTATGAAGTTCCACCAGGAATGAGTTTTCATGCAAAAACTGTCTATTTCAACTAACTTTGTCCATCCAAAACGAACTTTGTACTTTGCTATGAAGTTCCACCAGGAATGAGTTTTAATGCAAAAACTGTCTATTTCAACTAAATTGATCCATCCAAAACGAACTTTGTACTTTGCTATGAAGTTCCACCAGGAATGAGTTTTCATGCAAAAATTATCTATTTCAACTAACTTTGTCCATCCAAAACGAACTTTGTACTTTGCTATGAAGTTCCACCAGGAATGAGTTTTCATGCAAAAACTGTCTATTTCAACTAACTTTGTCCATCCAAAACGAACTTTGTACTTTGCTATGAAGTTCCACCAGGAATGAGTTTTCATGCAAAAACTGTCTATTTCAACTAACATTGTAAATCCAAAACGAACTTTGTACTTTGCTATGAAGTTCCACCTGGAATGAGTTTTCATGCAAAAACTGTCTATTTCAACTAACTTTGTCCATCCAAAACGAACTTTGTACTTTGCTATGAAGTTCCACCAGGAATGAGTTTTTATGCAAAAACTGTCTATTTCAACTAACTTTGTCCATCCAAAACGAACTTTGTACTTTGCTATGAAGTTCCACCAGGAATGAGTTTTTATGCAAAAACTGTCTATTTCAACTAACTTTGTCCATCCAAAACGAACTTTGTACTTTGCTATGAAGTTCCACCAGGAATGAGTTTTAATGCAAAAACTGTCTATTTCAACTAACTTTGTCCATCCAAAACGAACTTTGTACTTTGCTATGAAGTTCCACCAGGAATGAGTTTTCATGCAAAAACTGTCTATTTCAACTAACTTTGTCCATCCAAAACGAACTTTGTACTTTGCTATGAAGTTCCACCAGGAATGAGTTTTAATGCAAAAACTGTCTATTTCAACTAAATTGATCCATCCAAAACGAACTTTGTACTTTGCTATGAAGTTCCACCTGGAATGAGTTTTCATGCAAAAATTATCTATTTCAACTAACTTTGTCCATCCAAAACGAACTTTGTACTTTGCTATGAAGTTCCACCAGGAATGAGTTTTCATGCAAAAACTGTCTATTTCAACTAACTTTGTCCATCCAAAACGAACTTTGTACTTTGCTATGAAGTTCCACCAGGAATGAGTTTTCATGCAAAAACTGTCTATTTCAACTAACTTTGTAAATCCAAAACGAACTTTGTACTTTGCTATGAAGTTCCACCTGGAATGAGTTTTCATGCAAAAACTGTCTATTTCAACTAACTTTGTCCATCCAAAACGAACTTTGTACTTTGCTATGAAGTTCCACCAGGAATGAGTTTTTATGCAAAAACTGTCTATTTCAATTAACTTTGTCCATCCAAAACGAACTTTGTACTTTGCTATGAAGTTCCACCAGGAATGAGTTTTAATGCAAAAACTGTCTATTTCAACTAACTTTGTAAATCCAAAACGAACTTTGTACTTTGCTATGAAGTTCCACCTGGAATGAGTTTTCATGCAAAAACTGTCTATTTCAACTAAATTGATCCATCCAAAACGAACTTTGTACTTTGCTATGAAGTTCCACCAGGAATGAGTTTTCATGCAAAAACTGTCTATTTCAACTAACTTTGTCCATCCAAAACGAACTTTGTACTTTGCTATGAAGTTCCACCAGGAATGAGTTTTAATGCAAAAACTGTCTATTTCAACTAAATTGATCCATCCAAAACGAACTTTGTACTTTGCTATGAAGTTCCACCAGGAATGAGTTTTTATGCAAAAACTGTCTATTTCAACTAACTTTGTCCATCCAAAACGAACTTTGTACTTTGCTATGAAGTTCCACCAGGAATGAGTTTTAATGCAAAAACTGTCTATTTCAACTAACTTTGTAAATCCAAAACGAACTTTGTACTTTGCTATGAAGTTCCACCTGGAATGAGTTTTCATGCAAAAACTGTCTATTTCAACTAAATTGATCCATCCAAAACGAACTTTGTACTTTGCTATGAAGTTCCACCAGGAATGAGTTTTCATGCAAAAACTGTCTATTTCAACTAACTTTGTCCATCCAAAACGAACTTTGTACTTTGCTATGAAGTTCCACCTGGAATGAGTTTTCATGCAAAAACTGTCTATTTCAACTAACTTTGTCCATCCAAAACGAACTTTGTACTTTGCTATGAAGTTCCACCAGGAATGAGTTTTTTATGCAAAAACTGTCTATTTCAACTAACTTTGTCCATCCAAAACGAACTTTGTACTTTGCTATGAAGTTCCACCAGGAATGAGTTTTAATGCAAAAACTGTCTATTTCAACTAACTTTGTAAATCCAAAACGAACTTTGTACTTTGCTATGAAGTTCCACCTGGAATGAGTTTTCATGCAAAAACTGTCTATTTCAACTAAATTGATCCATCCAAAACGAACTTTGTACTTTGCTATGAAGTTCCACCAGGAATGAGTTTTCATGCAAAAACTGTCTATTTCAACTAACTTTGTCCATCCAAAACGAACTTTGTACTTTGCTATGAAGTTCCACCAGGAATGAGTTTTTATGCAAAAACTGTCTATTTCAACTAACTTTGTCCATCCAAAACGAACTTTGTACTTTGCTATGAAGTTCCACCAGGAATGAGTTTTCATGCAAAAACTGTCTATTTCAACTAACTTTGTCCATCCAAAACGAACTTTGTACTTTGCTATGAAGTTCCACCAGGAATGAGTTTTTATGCAAAAACTGTCTATTTCAACTAACTTTGTCCATCCAAAACGAACTTTGTACTTTGCTATGAAGTTCCACCAGGAATGAGTTTTAATGCAAAAACTGTCTATTTCAACTAACTTTGTAAATCCAAAACGAACTTTGTACTTTGCTATGAAGTTCCACCTGGAATGAGTTTTCATGCAAGAACTGTCTATTTCAACTAAATTGATCCATCCAAAACGAACTTTGTACTTTGCTATGAAGTTCCACCAGGAATGAGTTTTTATGCAAAAACTGTCTATTTCAACTAACTTTGTCCATCCAAAACGAACTTTGTACTTTGCTATGAAGTTCCACCAGGAATGAGTTTTCATGCAAAAACTGTCTATTTCAACTAACTTTGTCCATCCAAAACGAACTTTGTACTTTGCTATGAAGTTCCACCAGGAATGAGTTTTCATGCAAAAACTGTCTATTTCAACTAACTTTGTAAATCCAAAACGAACTTTGTACTTTGCTATGAAGTTCCACCTGGAATGAGTTTTCATGCAAGAACTGTCTATTTCAACTAAATTGATCCATCCAAAACGAACTTTGTACTTTGCTATGAAGTTCCACCAGGAATGAGTTTTTATGCAAAAACTGTCTATTTCAACTAACTTTGTCCATCCAAAACGAACTTTGTACTTTGCTATGAAGTTCCACCAGGAATGAGTTTTAATGCAAAAACTGTCTATTTCAACTAACTTTGTAAATCCAAAACGAACTTTGTACTTTGCAATGAAGTTCCACCTGGAATGAGTTTTCATGCAAAAACTGTCTATTTCAACTAAATTGATCCATCCAAAACGAACTTTGTACTTTGCTATGAAGTTCCACCAGGAATGAGTTTTCATGCAAAAACTGTCTATTTCAACTAACTTTGTAAATCCAAAACGAACTTTGTACTTTGCTATGAAGTTCCACCTGGAATGAGTTTTCATGCAAAAACTGTCTATTTCAACTAACTTTGTCCATCCAAAACGAACTTTGTACTTTGCTATGAAGTTCCACCAGGAATGAGTTTTTATGCAAAAACTGTCTATTTCAACTAACTTTGTCCATCCAAAACGAACTTTGTACTTTGCTATGAAGTTCCACCAGGAATGAGTTTTAATGCAAAAACTGTCTATTTCAACTAACTTTGTAAATCCAAAACGAACTTTGTACTTTGCTATGAAGTTCCACCAGGAATGAGTTTTAATGCAAAAACTGTCTATTTCAACTAAATTGATCCATCCAAAACGAACTTTGTACTTTGCTATGAAGTTCCACCAGGAATGAGTTTTAATGCAAAAACTGTCTATTTCAACTAACTTTGTAAATCCAAAACGAACTTTGTACTTTGCTATGAAGTTCCACCTGGAATGAGTTTTCATGCAAAAACTGTCTATTTCAACTAACTTTGTCCATCCAAAACGAACTTTGTACTTTGCTATGAAGTTCCACCAGGAATGAGTTTTTATGCAAAAACTGTCTATTTCAACTAACTTTGTCCATCCAAAACGAACTTTGTACTTTGCTATGAAGTTCCACCAGGAATGAGTTTTAATGCAAAAACTGTCTATTTCAACTAACTTTGTAAATCCAAAACGAACTTTGTACTTTGCTATGAAGTTCCACCTGGAATGAGTTTTCATGCAAAAACTGTCTATTTCAACTAAATTGATCCATCCAAAACGAACTTTGTACTTTGCTATGAAGTTCCACCAGGAATGAGTTTTCATGCAAAAACTGTCTATTTCAACTAACTTTGTCCATCCAAAACGAACTTTGTACTTTGCTATGAAGTTCCACCAGGAATGAGTTTTAATGCAAAAACTGTCTATTTCAACTAAATTGATCCATCCAAAACGAACTTTGTACTTTGCTATGAAGTTCCACCAGGAATGAGTTTTCATGCAAAAATTATCTATTTCAACTAACTTTGTCCATCCAAAACGAACTTTGTACTTTGCTATGAAGTTCCACCAGGAATGAGTTTTCATGCAAAAACTGTCTATTTCAACTAACTTTGTCCATCCAAAACGAACTTTGTACTTTGCTATGAAGTTCCACCAGGAATGAGTTTTCATGCAAAAACTGTCTATTTCAACTAACTTTGTAAATCCAAAACGAACTTTGTACTTTGCTATGAAGTTCCACCTGGAATGAGTTTTCATGCAAAAACTGTCTATTTCAACTAACTTTGTCCATCCAAAACGAACTTTGTACTTTGCTATGAAGTTCCACCAGGAATGAGTTTTTATGCAAAAACTGTCTATTTCAACTAACTTTGTCCATCCAAAACGAACTTTGTACTTTGCTATGAAGTTCCACCAGGAATGAGTTTTAATGCAAAAACTGTCTATTTCAACTAACTTTGTAAATCCAAAACGAACTTTGTACTTTGCTATGAAGTTCCACCTGGAATGAGTTTTCATGCAAAAACTGTCTATTTCAACTAAATTGATCCATCCAAAACGAACTTTGTACTTTGCTATGAAGTTCCACCAGGAATGAGTTTTCATGCAAAAACTGTCTATTTCAACTAACTTTGTCCATCCAAAACGAACTTTGTACTTTGCTATGAAGTTCCACCAGGAATGAGTTTTAATGCAAAAACTGTCTATTTCAACTAACTTTGTCCATCCAAAACGAACTTTGTACTTTGCTATGAAGTTCCACCAGGAATGAGTTTTTATGCAAAAACTGTCTATTTCAACTAACTTTGTCCATCCAAAACGAACTTTGTACTTTGCTATGAAGTTCCACCAGGAATGAGTTTTAATGCAAAAACTGTCTATTTCAACTAACTTTGTAAATCCAAAACGAACTTTGTACTTTGCTATGAAGTTCCACCTGGAATGAGTTTTCATGCAAAAACTGTCTATTTCAACTAACTTTGTCCATCCAAAACGAACTTTGTACTTTGCTATGAAGTTCCACCAGGACTGAGTTTTTATGCAAAAACTGTCTATTTCAACTAACTTTGTCCATCCAAAACGAACTTTGTACTTTGCTATGAAGTTCCACCAGGAATGAGTTTTAATGCAAAAACTGTCTATTTCAACTAACTTTGTAAATCCAAAACGAACTTTGTACTTTGCTATGAAGTTCCACCTGGAATGAGTTTTCATGCAAAAACTGTCTATTTCAACTAAATTGATCCATCCAAAACGAACTTTGTACTTTGCTATGAAGTTCCACCAGGAATGAGTTTTCATGCAAAAACTGTCTATTTCAACTAACTTTGTCCATCCAAAACGAACTTTGTACTTTGCTATGAAGTTCCACCAGGAATGAGTTTTAATGCAAAAACTGTCTATTTCAACTAACTTTGTCCATCCAAAACGAACTTTGTACTTTGCTATGAAGTTCCACCTGGAATGAGTTTTCATGCAAAAACTGTCTATTTCAACTAAATTGATCCATCCAAAACGAACTTTGTACTTTGCTATGAAGTTCCACCAGGAATGAGTTTTATTGCAAAAACTGTCTATTTCAACTAACTTTGTAAATCCAAAACGAACTTTGTACTTTGCTATGAAGTTCCACCTGGAATGAGTTTTCATGCAAAAACTGTCTATTTCAACTAACTTTGTCCATCCAAAACGAACTTTGTACTTTGCTATGAAGTTCCACCAGGAATGAGTTTTTATGCAAAAACTGTCTATTTCAACTAACTTTGTCCATCCAAAACGAACTTTGTACTTTGCTATGAAGTTCCACCAGGAATGAGTTTTAATGCAAAAACTGTCTATTTCAACTAACTTTGTAAATCCAAAACGAACTTTGTACTTTGCTATGAAGTTCCACCTGGAATGAGTTTTCATGCAAAAACTGTCTATTTCAACTAAATTGATCCATCCAAAACGAACTTTGTACTTTGCTATGAAGTTCCACCAGGAATGAGTTTTCATGCAAAAACTGTCTATTTCAACTAACTTTGTCCATCCTAAACGAACTTTGTACTTTGCTATGAAGTTCCACCAGGAATGAGTTTTCATGCAAAAACTGTCTATTTCAACTAAATTGATCCATCCAAAACGAACTTTGTACTTTGCTATGAAGTTCCACCTGGAATGAGTTTTCATGCAAAAATTATCTATTTCAACTAACTTTGTCCATCCAAAACGAACTTTGTACTTTGCTATGAAGTTCCACCAGGAATGAGTTTTTATGCAAAAACTGTCTATTTCAACTAACTTTGTCCATCCAAAACGAACTTTGTACTTTGCTATGAAGTTCCACCAGGAATGAGTTTTCATGCAAAAACTGTCTATTTCAACTAACTTTGTAAATCCAAAACGAACTTTGTACTTTGCTATGAAGTTCCACCTGGAATGAGTTTTCATGCAAAAACTGTCTATTTCAACTAACTTTGTCCATCCAAAACGAACTTTGTACTTTGCTATGAAGTTCCACCAGGAATGAGTTTTCATGCAAAAACTGTCTATTTCAACTAAATTGATCCATCCAAAACGAACTTTGTACTTTGCTATGAAGTTCCACCAGGAATGAGTTTTCATGCAAAAACTGTCTATTTCAACTAACTTTGTAAATCCAAAACGAACTTTGTACTTTGCTATGAAGTTCCACCTGGAATGAGTTTTCATGCAAAAACTGTCTATTTCAACTAACTTTGTCCATCCAAAACGAACTTTGTACTTTGCTATGAAGTTCCACCAGGAATGAGTTTTTATGCAAAAACTGTCTATTTCAACTAACTTTGTCCATCCAAAACGAACTTTGTACTTTGCTATGAAGTTCCACCAGGAATGAGTTTTAATGCAAAAACTGTCTATTTCAACTAACTTTGTAAATCCAAAACGAACTTTGTACTTTGCTATGAAGTTCCACCTGGAATGAGTTTTCATGCAAAAACTGTCTATTTCAACTAAATTGATCCATCCAAAACGAACTTTGTACTTTGCTATGAAGTTCCACCAGGAATGAGTTTTCATGCAAAAACTGTCTATTTCAACTAACTTTGTCCATCCAAAACGAACTTTGTACTTTGCTATGAAGTTCCACCAGGAATGAGTTTTAATGCAAAAACTGTCTATTTCAACTAAATTGATCCATCCAAAACGAACTTTGTACTTTGCTATGAAGTTCCACCAGGAATGAGTTTTCATGCAAAAATTATCTATTTCAACTAACTTTGTCCATCCAAAACGAACTTTGTACTTTGCTATGAAGTTCCACCAGGAATGAGTTTTCATGCAAAATCTGTCTATTTCAACTAACTTTGTCCATCCAAAACGAACTTTGTACTTTGCTATGAAGTTCCACCAGGAATGAGTTTTCATGCAAAAACTGTCTATTTCAACTAACTTTGTAAATCCAAAACGAACTTTGTACTTTGCTATGAAGTTCCACCAGGAATGAGTTTTAATGCAAAAACTGTCTATTTCAACTAAATTGATCCATCCAAAACGAACTTTGTACTTTGCTATGAAGTTCCACCAGGAATGAGTTTTCATGCAAAAACTGTCTATTTCAACTAACTTTGTAAATCCAAAACGAACTTTGCACTTTGCTATGAAGTTCCACCTGGAATGAGTTTTCATGCAAAAACTGTCTATTTCAACTAACTTTGTCCATCCAAAACGAACTTTGTACTTTGCTATGAAGTTCCACCAGGAATGAGTTTTTATGCAAAAACTGTCTATTTCAACTAACTTTGTCCATCCAAAACGAACTTTGTACTTTGCTATGAAGTTCCACCAGGAATGAGTTTTAATGCAAAAACTGTCTATTTCAACTAACTTTGTAAATCCAAAACGAACTTTGTACTTTGCTATGAAGTTCCACCTGGAATGAGTTTTCATGCAAAAACTGTCTATTTCAACTAAATTGATCCATCCAAAACGAACTTTGTACTTTGCTATGAAGTTCCACCAGGAATGAGTTTTCATGCAAAAACTGTCTATTTCAACTAACTTTGTCCATCCAAAACGAACTTTGTACTTTGCTATGAAGTTCCACCAGGAATGAGTTTTAATGCAAAAACTGTCTATTTCAACTAAATTGATCCATCCAAAACGAACTTTGTACTTTGCTATGAAGTTCCACCAGGAATGAGTTTTCATGCAAAAACTGTCTATTTCAACTAACTTTGTCCATCCAAAACGAACTTTGTACTTGCTATGAAGTTCCACCAGGAATGAGTTTTCATGCAAAAACTGTCTATTTCAACTAAATTGATCCATCCAAAACGAACTTTGTACTTTGCTATGAAGTTCCACCTGGAATGAGTTTTCATGCAAGAACTGTCTATTTCAACTAACTTTGTCCATCCAAAACGAACTTTGTACTTTACTATGAAGTTCCACCAGGAATGAGTTTTCATACAAAAACTGTCTATTTCAACTTAATTCGTTCATCCAAAACGAACTTTGTACTTTGCTATGAAGTTCCACCAGGAATGAGTTTTTATGCAAAAACTGTCTATTTCAACTAATTTTGTCCATCCAAAACGAACTTTGTACTTTGCTATGAAGTTCCACCAGGAATGAGTTTTCATGCAAAAACTGTCTATTTCAACTAACTTTGTCCATCCAAAACGAACTTTGTACTTTGCTATGAAGTTCCACCAGGAATGAGTTTTCATGCAAAAACCTGTCTATTTCAACTTAATTCGTCCATCCAAAACGAACTTTGTACTTTGCTATGAAGTTCCACCAGGAATGAGTTTTCATGCAAAAACTGTCTATTTCAACTAACTTTGTCCATCCAAAACGAACTTTGTACTTTGCTATGAAGTTCCACCAGGAATGAGTTTTCATGCAAAAACTGTCTATTTCAACTAACTTTGTCCATCCAAAACGAACTTTGTACTTTGCTATGAAGTTCCACCAGGAATGAGTTTTCATGCAAAAACTGTCTATTTCAACTAACTTTGTCCATCCAAAACGAACTTTGTACTTTGCTATGAAGTTCCACCTGGAATGAGTTTTTATGCAAAAACTGTCTATTTCAACTTAATTCGTCCATCCAAAACGAACTTTGTACTTTGCTATGAAGTTCCACCAGGAATGAGTTTTCATGCAAAAATTATCTATTTCAACTAACTTTGTCCATCCAAAACGAACTTTGTACTTTGCTATGAAGTTCCACCAGGAATGAGTTTTCATGCAAAAACTGTCTATTTCAACTAACTTTGTCCATCCTAAACGAACTTTGTACTTTGCTATGAAGTTCCACCAGGAATGAGTTTTCATGCAAAAAACTGTCTATTTCAACTAACTTTGTCCATCCAAAACGAACTTTGTACTTTACTATGAAGTTCCACCAGGAATGAGTTTTCATACAAAAACTGTCTATTTCAACTTAATTCGTCCATCCAAAACGAACTTTGTACTTTGCTATGAAGTTCCACCAGGAATGAGTTTTTATGCAAAAACTGTCTATTTCAACTAACTTTGTCCATCCAAAACGAACTTTGTACTTTGCTATGAAGTTCCACCAGGAATGAGTTTTCATGCAAAAACTGTCTATTTCAACTAACTTTGTCCATCCAAAACGAACTTTGTACTTTGCTATGAAGTTCCACCAGGAATGAGTTTTCATACAAAAACTGTCTATTTCAACTTAAATCGTCCATCCAAAACGAACTTTGTACTTTGCTATGAAGTTCCACCAGGAATGAGTTTTTATGCAAAAACTGTCTATTTCAACTTAAATCGTCCATCCAAAACGAACTTTGTACTTTGCTATGAAGTTCCACCAGGAATGAGTTTTCATACAAAAACTGTCTATTTCAACTTAAATCGTCCATCCAAAACGAACTTTGTACTTTGCTATGAAGTTCCACAGGAATGAGTTTTCATGCAAAAACTGTCTATTTCACTAACTTTGTCCATCCAAAACGAACTTTGTACTTTGCTATGAAGTTCCACCAGGAATGAGTTTTCATGCAAAAACTGTCTATTTCAACTAACTTTGTCCATCCAAAACGAACTTTGTACTTTGCTATGAAGTTCCACCAGGAATGAGTTTTCATGCAAAAACTGTCTATTTCAACTAACTTTGTCCATCCAAAACGAACTTTGTACTTTGCTATGAAGTTCCACCAGGAATGAGTTTTCATGCAAAAACTGTCTATTTCAACTAAATTGATCCATCCCAAAACGAACTTTGTACTTTGCTATGAAGTTCCACCAGGAATGAGTTTTCATACAAAAAACTGTCTATTTCAACTTAAATCGTCCATCCAAAACGAACTTTGTACTTTGCTATGAAGTTCCACCAGGAATGAGTTTTCATACAAAAACTGTCTATTTCAACTTAATTCGTCCATCCAAAACGAACTTTGTACTTTGCTATGAAGTTCCACCAGGAATGAGTTTTTATGCAAAAACTGTCTATTTCAACTAACTTTGTCCATCCAAAACGAACTTTGTACTTTGCTATGAAGTTCCACCAGGAATGAGTTTTCATGCAAAAACTGTCTATTTCAACTTAATTCGTCCATCCAAAACGAACTTTGTACTTTGCTATGAAGTTCCACCAGGAATGAGTTTTTATGCAAAAACTGTCTATTTCAACTAACTTTGTCCATCCAAAACGAACTTTGTACTTTGCTATGAAGTTCCACCAGGAATGAGTTTTCATGCAAAAACTGTCTATTTCAACTAAATTGATCCATCCAAAACGAACTTTGTACTTTGCTATGAAGTTCCACCTGGAATGAGTTTTCATACAAAAACTGTCTATTTCAACTTCAATCGTCCATCCAAAACGAACTTTGTACTTTGCTATGAAGTTCCACCAGGAATGAGTTTTCATACAAAAACTGTCTATTTCAACTTAATTCGTCCATCCCAAAACGAACTTTGTACTTTGCTATGAAGTTCCACCAGGAATGAGTTTTTATGCAAAAACTGTCTATTTCAACTAACTTTGTCCATCCAAAAACGAACTTTGTACTTTGCTATGAAGTTCCACCAGGAATGAGTTTTCATGCAAAAACTGTCTATTTCAACTTAATTCGTCCATCCAAAACGAACTTTGTACTTTGCTATGAAGTTCCACCAGGAATGAGTTTTTATGCAAAAACTGTCTATTTCAACTAACTTTGTCCATCCAAAACGAACTTTGTACTTTGCTATGAAGTTCCACCAGGAATGAGTTTTCATGCAAAAACTGTCTATTTCAACTTAATTCGTCCATCCAAAACGAACTTTGTACTTTGCTATGAAGTTCCACCAGGAATGAGTTTTTATGCAAAAACTGTCTATTTCAACTAACTTTGTCCATCCAAAACGAACTTTGTACTTTGCTATGAAGTTCCACCAGGAATGAGTTTTCATGCAAAAACTGTCTATTTCAACTAACTTTGTCCATCCAAAACGAACTTTGTACTTTGCTATGAAGTTCCACCAGGAATGAGTTTTCATGCAAAAACTGTCTATTTCAACTAACTTTGTCCATCCAAAACGAACTTTGTACTTTGCTATGAAGTTCCACCAGGAATGAGTTTTTATGCAAAAACTGTCTATTTCAACTTAATTCGTCCATCCAAAACGAACTTTGTACTTTGCTATGAAGTTCCACCAGGAATGAGTTTTCATGCAAAAA